>NC_051197.1:7577588-7878255 GCF_015220075.1 Falco rusticolus | reverse complement strand
CTAAACACACTACTTTGAATTCTTTCCTCCCCAAAAGATAAAAGATGAACAGCACCCACTTAAAGATGAAATTTCTATTTGATCAGTAACAATAAACTGGCCCACCAGAACAGTCCTAAAATAGACTCTAAAAAACACCTCACCAACTCCCAATACACCTGTGTATATCCAAATCAATCTTGCTGCTCTTCCCCATAAGAAACATGGGATCAGCTTTAAAAATTCTATGATTTTATTGACCATTTCAATTCATGGATGAAATGAGTTATAAAAACTAGAATCCTTTTCATGGTAACTAAGAAAGGTGATCTGAGTTTTCCCAGATTTTCAAGATCATGGCTACTGCCATCCAAATACCCTTACAACAAATAGAAGCAAAGAGTGCATTTCCCATTTCTTTCATTTCCAGGAACTCTAATAACCAAAGCCTCCAACATTACAACCAGACCACAAGAAGCAGAACCGTGGGCAGAACATGACAAATCTCTTTTTTTTCCCCATCAGGACCCAATATGGTTAAGAATGCTGAAAACTGAAAGGTTGTGGGTTTTTCTGGTTTCGGGTTTTTTTGTTGTTGTTGTTGTTTTCGTTTTTTGTGGTGGTTTTGGGTGTTTTTTTAGATCACAGCTGCTAGATTGACTTATATTTTTAATAAAATGATACAACGGGTTTTGTTCTTTAGTGTGCACTTGTTGCACTTAATTTTTATAAATGGATAACAGACAAGGGCATAGGGTAAAAGAAAAAAATTTGTGAAAGAACAATTGTAAACCTCCTTTATATCCTGGGGAAAGAACATAATTCATCATACTATCATCCACATAAAAACATCCAAGCAAACCATAAATCCAAGTCAGAAGGTTATCTAAAATAAAGACATTTAGGAACTGTTTATGAAATTGTTCAGTTACTTTTCTTTTTCTTAATGATGATGAATGTGCTGCTTCATAAAGCACCATGAACTTCCAAGACTGGGTATTGTCTAATGATTTTTGCTACTAAATTGGGATTATAGTATAAATGTTACATTGAAACTTTACCATATTCCTGAACCCACGTAACAGAAAAGACTGCAAGTTTGTTTATTTATCTAAATTTTTATTTTAATTTTATTTAAATTAAAAGGATCCTGTCAGATCACTCTACTACTCTACAGCCCGCAACTGATAAGAACCACAGAAGTAACATACAAAGTAACATTACAGACAATCTAAATCATAATTATGATATTTAAAAAAAAAGTTGACTATTTTCTAGTGATTTATGTATTTTAATTTAAATATAGTCAACTTCACACTTCCAATAGGCACTATCTCTGTCAGGACTATTTATTCTTTAGTCATATCAATTCCAGGGGGAAAATTCCAAATAATCCAGTACACGCAGACATGGCATCCATTACAATTAAACGGCCCTCATATATAAATCTCACAACTTGTTTTCGTATCACAATGCCAGCATGTGGTAATAAACTTTCTGTTCAGAACTAAGACCTGGAAAGGGAAGGAATACTAATTATGGAGGCGCTTAATACTCAACCTCTTCAAGAATCTGGAGATCAGCCAAGAAGTGTCATAAATGGTTTGACTTTGTACCACAACACTACTTATCAGCGTTCTTAATTTCTACCTGTGCACACAGGCTGTACTTAGTACTTTGCAATGAAATACCTAAATATAACAGCAGTGCTAATTAGATCATGCATGTATGTTTGAGAATTTTGATTATAACCTGGAAGTCTTTATTAAATTCAGCTAAGGAACATCAACCACATCTGCTACAGCCCTCGGAGAACTGGAGATGGTCATGTTCACAAGGGATGATGTAGAACCTCAACACTTAAGTGGACACTCCCATGTCACATCTGAAGTATGACTCTTCAGCAGTGCAGCCGAATAACTTGTCAGTATAGACCCACTTCTGCCTAAACTAATATCCGACTGCTTATCTATACAATGAAGAAGTACGGTTACTTGTCTTGAAATGAGGATACGAGGTCTTGACCAACTGTACTGTTTAGGGAAGTAAAGCATTACTGGCAGTAGGCGGAAGGACAGATGCTGAGTTCCTCTTACGGGATCTGTGTGTGACGGCACAGTTACAACACAGGATGCTTCATCTGCCTCTGCCTCTCTCCCTCCTCCCACTTCCCCCAAGCCCAAACCTAATCCTGAAAGTTTTACATCTTTTTAATGCAGAGATATATCCCATTTTGCCAAGCTCACTGTTGTTATTTATGAAGAAACAGACATTTCTCATTGCTACGCTGAAATCACTTAAAACAATGAACTAATTAGGAAAAACGTTTTATCTTAAATACTGAGAAAAAAAGCAGCACAAAAGCAACTCTCTCCTTCTTCTCATATTGGGTATTGTTGTTCTATGCTACCAAAAATAAACAGAAACATCAGGGACAAAAACTCATCCTACTCAAATAAATCAAACCCCAATGACCTCAGCAGGGGTGGGGGTGGGGGGTGGGGGGTGGGGTACTTCAAACATTCATGTGTAAAGCTAATATCCAAAGAGTCACCTGTACTTACATAAATAAAATCACAATTCTTCCATGTAAAAACTGTAATTGAAACACTACCTACAACTGATCTCAGATTTTTTTCTTCATGCACATATATTTGAAGGCTGCTCATTCCACTTGGCAACAGCAGTAATTAACAGCAGAAGTTTAGAAGTTCAGCCAATATAACAAAGACAAACAGAAAACATTTCAGAAATTTTAGTAAATTATTTGGCTTGGTTCTCATTTTACAAACTCAGTAATGTTAATGCTTTTATAAAATCCAAAATAAAAAAAAAAATGAGAACTATGAATCTATTTAAATCAAATTATTTTTTTAATTTCTAGGATACTTTTCCAGACTCCATTGTATCAGTTCATGATATATACCTAAAGACAGATAAATTAGGCCTTCAATAGAATTCAAGTTTTCTTATGTAAACTTGTTAAAAAAAGAATTATTTAAAATTCATATATTTAATTTTTTGAATTTTAATGAGCAGAGCAGATATAACTCATGGCATTAAAATTATTCAGGCACAATAAAAGCTAAAAATATGTCCTTGCTGGATGGCAAAACTAGATTTCCACAGAGTACGTATGCCTTGCTTCCCACAATCAAACTGTCACAGCATTAAAACATACTCCTGCATGCGGAGGTTTTAATATCCATTTCCCTGGTGAAAGTGTGCAAAAGGATCTGAAAGAGTTATTGACAATTCATACAGTATCCCATATTTCATTAGATAGTATAAGCAGAGAACATATCTTAACTCTGAAGGGAGATGAAGCAACAATGTTTTAAATGACTATTGACTCCACTAAATTTCCTGATAATGTCAGAACACTGTAGTCTGTCAGGTTCATAAGAGACTCGAGATGATACAGGAATCCAATTATGCGAAGTCTATTTAGTTGTCCTATTTGCTAAGCCAAAGGTTAACGAGAACTGCACTGAAAAAACCTCCTGGTATTACAAAGTATTTCTTATGCTGCATAACATGTAAATGAAAAAGTATTTTAATCAAGTCTCTTTAACTCTTTAATTGCAATAGAGTACTATACAATACAGCAAATAAAAACCCTCTAAGGGAAAAAGTTATTTTAAAAATCTGCCACGGAACTAAAAGACATTATGACTAATTACTAAAGTAATTATTCCTGAATATTTCTAATTTGCAAAGGAAAAAAGGTTCAGATCACAGAACCACAGATAGTCACTGCTAACATAAAATCTTCATAAATAGTAAGCTATGGCCTCTAATTTTAGACAGAAATTAATTATATTTTTGTTGGTAACACATTCAAATCTGTTTACACAGCTGACAAGTCTCAGCTCCACCAGACTCAAGCAGTGAGCTTGGAGGACTCTCCTGCTTTGGAGCAGATGACTCAACATTCACCAATTTCATTAAAGATGAAAAGGGAAAACATTCACCTGCAACAATGTCACTTGTAAAAACAGACTTAAAACAGATTTATGAGTTTTACATATGTGAGGTACCGTATTCAAAAGAAAGGGGAGAAAAATATGGGAAAACCTAACAGCTGTGGGAAAACAGATTAGAAGTGCCGAGTTTCCAATTCTTTTTTGGCTAATGTAAACTAATAAAATGTTAAAATGGATCCACGTTTCAAAGACAGCAATTACCACATGACACCATGACGTTATTTCAGATATTACACGTGTCATCTCACATACACTTCTGAATACGTGGACATAAGATTTACCCACCTCTTTCAAACTTAAAAAGCATCAATCTTATCATACAAACCACAATTCTCCCTTTACCAGAAAAGAGTAGAAATGGACAGGAAAATAATGCATTGAAGACAATGGTAATATGTAGAGGAAGCAAATCCCAATTCCATTTTTGCTTTGCAGCATACTCAGGTTCAACTCCCAGTTAAAATTAATAACTTTATAAAAGTAGCAATACTTAATTCTTCTACATTTTCCTTAGGTCACAAAGTCTGTATACAACATAACTACATAATTATTTCAGCCTTTCAGGACTTTCTGGGTTTTTTTTTTCTCTTTCTGTTTTTTAAATAAAGGCAGAACTCACAAGCTGCCATTGGGAACGTACTACCAGAAGAAAATTATCTGAGCAAAAATGAAAGCCGTGCAGTAAAACATACTACAGAGACAACCAAGCAAGGATACAAGTCTAATATTTAATGGAATTCTGCAGTTAAGTCCTGCAATTTCATGAATTTGTAGGCAATTCAGTTAGCTGATTCTGTCACCAAGGGTTCTTATTGATCTCAGCTAAGATTTCCCTCCATTTCTAAATAATGGTAATTCTAAATGCTGCAACATGTTTGAAAACTGAATACATATTGTACTGTATACGTATTATTTAATATTTCAAAATGTAATCTTACAAATGTCGATACATTCTTACTGGTTCAGCAAGAACTAAAGTAGATACTTTAAAGGCAAGGGAAGCTCTCCACCAGTTTCAACAGGAACACCTCTTCTCCTTAAAGCCAGACAGACACAGGCTGAAGCATACTGGTGAAATAACATACACTACTGAGTAAAATATCTAGATGGGCACTCAGAACACATTGAGAAGGCAGGACTTTTTTCCTGAAGTTCAGTCAGTGCACAGACTTCCTCAGCTTCCAAATTGTTGTGCAGCTTTGCTTCAGTCTAGGAACATGTCTCCTCCTCATTTAAAACGTGCACTGAATTTGATTCACTTGAATAATTTCTATGTGCTTCAGTAATCCCGTACATTAGTATTTGTATCTTTCAAGATAAAGCTCTGAAGTATGTGTAATGCTAAGTTACTGCATATGAGACAGAAAAAGCTGTTGGATGATGCCAATCAAAAATCCAAGTAAAATCAGCTATTTGTAGGAAGAAATTAAATGAGAACCAAAGCTACTTACTGAGTCGTCTGTAGCAGAAGGAGGCCAGCCTTCCCATAACTGGTGACGAACAGGGATACTAGTTAGGTCATACACATTCCGCTTTACCTGGTTTAAAAAAAAAATAAAATATTCAGAACTTGCTCTAATGAAAGCAATACAGGAAAACTGTATTATTTTCATCATAATCCTAAGCTTTTTATTTTGATTTTTTCTAATTATTGTAAAACAGATTCCTCCAACACTCAAAGACTCAGATCTGTTCCACAGGTTTACATACAGTACTGTTAAAGAAAAAAAATTAAGATCTCTAAGTTATCATTTGTAGTGATTCAATATTACTTCAGCATCATAAATGTGTAAAACAATTGATAACACAAATTTTCACAGTAAGAAGTATTACAAAGTAACAATCTGAAGAGAAGCAGAAGATAACAAAAATTGTTACAGGTTTTGCTAGTTAATGTATTCTGTTTCACCTGAAAATTTTAGGTTCATTTACATCTAATGCAATAAGGAATACAAATAGTTTTGCCTAAGTTTCTTATATGGGATCCAAAACCAAGTGAGTACATTAAACATTGAAATATGAATCAATAAGCATGTTTCCAATGACAACGCCCTTCAAACATTTATTAATAAAATTCAAATCAACCAATTTTTATATCAACCCTTTTCCCGTGCTACTAAAATACAAGTTGCTACCATTAACCATCTCACATGATGGTTGTAAGGAGGAAGGGAGTGGGAAAAGAAGAAAGAAATGAAAATTTTAAATACAGGAAGAATACTGCAAAACAGAAGTTACAGAACTCCACAAAAACATTAATACAGATAAAAAATCTGGCATGTTTTATCAGAGGTTTTGTGATAAGCAATTATTTAAATCACAAAAAGATAAATTTTTGTGCTTGGGATAGAGAGCGGTATCTCAAATTGTGAATAATACTGCATACCTGAATGTGAAGACTGCAAAACCAACCAGCACATGTGAATATTGCCCAGCTGGACCAGAACTGTGAACAATAAAACACTTAGAGCAAGCAATGCTGGCTTTTGTTTTTTCTTCCATAAAACTGCTACATGGGAATAGAAGGTCCTCCCATACCTTCACAGGTCTATTTCAGTTTCCAAATACAGATCACAACAACCTAGGTTACATCCAGAAAAACATTCTCAAATAGATAAAAGCAAGGTTTGATACATTTTACTAATATATTACAGGACCTTTTGCTACACAGAATCTGAGGAAGTCAAAAGTTTTGTGTCCTGTTCCCAGCTCTAAGAGGGCTGTACAGTCTAATACTAAGAGATACAAGAATAAAGTGTTTGACATCTCCAACCAAAAAAAAAATTACGGAATTACGGCAGATGGATAATATTTGACTTAAAGTAAATGCCAAGACTACTCCAAAAAGTGTCCTCTAATGCCTTCTTTAGCTTTCCATTTGTTGACTTGTTAACTGGAAAGAAACAATAATTATTGTATTCTAACTTCTTTTATAAGAATTATCAAAAATTCTGTGAACTGAAAAAAAAAATATCATTGTCAGCACAAAATATATTTGGGCTAGCACCTCGCTTGCAGTCAAGTGCCCTTACCCTAAGGTAACTACTTCCTCTGAACAGAAAAAAGGTTCAAAAAAAGAAAATATCAGGAAGAAAGCTGAAATTAGTCAAAGTGAGAAATACTAACTTAATCCACACATTTAAAGGTTTCATGTTCGAGAATTGAATAAAAAATTATTCTAAACTACCTTTCTTAGGGAGATAACGCAATATAACAAAGCTATCCACTAATAGACACTTTATATGTTTTAGGCCTACCTACTAATCCATACTTGCCATAGCTTCATCAGTAAGGCACAGCTGAGGTCTGAACACAATAAGGTAATAGGGTAATATAAACAGATGGATACATTCCCTCAAAATTAGTCATTTATTTTTAGTGCAGTATGTATAGGCAACATCTGGCTGTAGATATTAATCTAAAAATGTGTTTGCATAATGAAATAGCACCCAACATGCTTTTTCTCTGGATCATCTTTAGAGAGAAATGCGGTAAAATAACTGTTCTAATCACTGGAAATATCCTACAGGGCGTGATGGATGAGGCAGGGATTTCCACACGTATGCTTGCTCACATATGTTGATTTGGGTAACATTCTTTGAAAGGTTCTCCATGGCACTGCTGCATGAGTTTGCCAACTCTCTGAAAACAAACACAACTGAGAAAACTCAGGGCACAGAGAGAGCAAACGCAAAGTGCAATGCTCTGACTGTACTTCCAGTTCTCAGATCCTCCATTCAATTACTGTTTCTCATTCTCACTACTTTTAGTAGTAGCAGTATCTCATACTAACAAAGTGCCCCTTAGTAAAAGCTGTGAAGAACTGTCTCATATTTCTGGATAAATTTTATATATAGGCCATGGGGATATTAATTTCAACACTATCAGTTTAAAGCTGTATAAATATACACAGAGAGTGGGAAACAATGGCTTCAGTTTACTATCCAAGAGTAAGATACATTACTTCCAACTCTTGAATCTACATCTCACTAAAGGATGAAAGTCAGATCATGCGGGTTCCTTATCTGGACATTTTTGTATCATAACCTGTATTTGGGTTGGATTTTCAGTTCAGCTTCATTGCATGTTTTGGAATCATCAAGATATCTCTCTGTTCTTGTAGAACTAGTAAATTACATGTATACCTGATAACCTTTATGTTAATATTGGTTTTGTAGGAGTTTTTGCAGGGAGACTGATCAGGTAACTATGTTTCAAGTAAAAAACTTTGCAACTAGATAGTAATTTAAAAAAACTAGAAGAAGAACAGTGGGATTTTTTTAGACAGAACCCTGAAGTATTTATTAGCAATTGAAGTGGACTTCATATTAGTGCATCCTCATACTTAAGCACATTGTCAAGCTTTAAAAAACACAAATATACCTCAATTATTAATAACTTAAATTCCTTTCAAATACACATATATATGGTATATCCTAATATATATACACACACATATGTATACACAGATGCACTTGTGAAAAACGGAATTATGGAAAACTAAACTCTGCAGAACTCGGTGGACGCACTGCTTCTCAAGAAGAAGGTAGCCTGCAGTGCAGGATTCATTTCGCAGTAGTATCAAGGTAAAGAGACGTCATTACTCTGTACCGACCCCACAACAGCCCACCAAAATGTAATAATACTGGTCTGTGATCACAAGAATAGAGATCTTGCTGTTTTAGCTTTCTTGCATTAAAAACCAGGATAAACTGTCCCTGTCAGATAACTATTCTCCAATTACACACCAAAAGTGTTATTAATACTATTTTTACAATATGAAACTTAAGAATGAGCCATTTTCAAATAACAAGTGAAACTTATTTACAGAAACATGGGATCAATAGAACTGCATAATATTGTTTTCAAAAGGCCTTCAGAAGTAAAAATAAATAACTCGGAAGTCACATTCCTCAAATTCCCTTTTAATTCCAAAGTACAACAGAAAGGCATTATGAAAAAAACAGTATTTCCCTTCTTTCATTAACTCATCTGTAACTGCACTGAATTCAATAACATTCCTCTGCTATTCTAAGCTTGAAAGGCATGCTCGGGGTAAAGTGTTATGTTGGTATAAAGCACAATGCCAGACTGATGTGCTGGACAAAAGTGATCAAAGTTGAAGTAATTTTAGCCAACGCACAACTATTCTGCTGCATTATTCTACCAGAATGACATCTGTTGAGCAACTCGTCGCAGAATAAACTAGTTGTTATAGGCAGGCCTAGCTGGGTAGGGGACCATGTAAGACTTAGTAGAGTAATGTTTGATTAAACAAACTGCTTGAGTTAAGATCATAACTGGATTTGGAATTCATGCCAGAGTAGTCCTCTTTCAAACAACAAGCCACAATCAATTATTTAAGATAAAATAAGCTTGCTTTTAAGTAACGATTTAATTTTAGTTTTGTTTAAAATAGCATTATGAAAGCAGACTGCAAAATGTTTTAGTGACTAGGAATATTTACCACTTGAGTGCAGAAACCCCCCTTTTCTTCATTAACTGACTTAATTTCAGTTTAAAGTTAAAAATTCTGTAAGGAGGAAAAAGTCCTAACAATTCAAATAAAGCAGAACCATAAACTGCTTCTTCACTAGGCCACTGAAATAAAAGCCTTTGGCCCACTCTTCACACAACTGAAAAAAAGCACAGTAAAGGGATGAAGTCGGTGTTAAGGCTTTTATAAATTCACATGATATTGATAGGAGGAACAAAATCTTCATAAATACGTGTAAAGCAAACTAAGTTCTAGTGCCATCCACTGAGCTACATTTATTGGCAAACTTGTTGGTCTCCCACCTTTGATCAGCTTGAAATACGAATTGGTGGTATTGTCTTTGTGCAGCTCAGAATTTCTTTTCATAATGTTCAGATGCCATGGTGACTGGCACATTACTATGGCAGCCACCCTTCAGATTATAATCTCCAGAATATACAAAATCATTTAAAAACAAATTAAAGGCACATCTATTTGGTTCCACAACTCAGCTGTGAACAGTATCAATACAACCATTTCAACACACACAGAAAAATAATACCCCGTATATTTCAGACATAATTTTACTTAGAAAATGCTGTTATAATTCCTGCAGAATGCCCTGCCTTGTAGCTATACACTGATGCAGGAGAAGCATGCAAAGTTTTACCTTCAGCACATTTTCACCGCTGTTAGAAGGGAGTTAAAATATTAAACAACTTTTAATATTTTAAGAAAACCTACATGGCCAAAGCAGCCAACACAGTGAGAAAACTTCTCAGATATAGGCAGTCTTACTTTCTCATCTTTCACTGTTTTTTTTCAAGCAGGTGAGTATGTAGCTTTAAAAGTAAGATTAAACACAAAAGATACACTTTGTCTGTAGATAGGAAGTTAATCCAACATTCAAAACTCTTCCATATCTATATTACTAAGGATAAATGAGGTAAAATGTATCACAGGACACGAAGCACAGGTAATGCACTGATGACTGCCTTCTGGTGGTTTCACTCAGCAGGAATAAGTAGCTATTTTCTTATCTCTGAATGAGAAAAATTTGAAATCTACTGTCAAAAATAAAATAAAAATCTAACACCAACCAAATTGTTAAAAAAATTAAATTTATGCTGAATCATCAAAGAACTGTCATGCCTGAATCTGTATCTTTGAATCACAACAAATCACAACAAAGTTTAACAGTAGTTTCCCTCAGGCTGTTTTCCGCTTATGCAGGTACAAAGTTAATTGAAATAATGTAGATAATGAACTTTTGTTAGTCTTATTATAAAATATAATTTATGCAAAGCTGTAAATTGGCTGAGATGCTAAAGACTGTTCCAGGCACATAGGCAGCATGAAAGACAGTGCAAAAATGAGTGCATGAAAGGCAGACAAAAGGAGCAATAAAGTCAGAGGACTGTGAGGAATGTGGAATGTGAGTTGGGGGACACGGGGAAATGAGATCAGATGCAGACATAGCAAGGTTGCATGGGGCACCGACAGTAAAGCAAGAATCTTGACTTTGACATTGTAACAGAGAAGAAGCCAAGACAAGTAAGCAAAATTTTCAGGAGACAGCAACGATATAGATGGGGCAATGACAGAAAGAAATGCAAAGTAAGCAAAAGCCTTTTGGTGAAGAAAGATGGAAAGAAAGGACCCAAAGCCAGCTAAAGCGGTAGCCTTCAAGGTTATAGAGGAAAGCCTCTGCCAGACAAAATTCTGACAGCTAGCAAAGAGCACTGGGAATCTGGCAGTAATACATAGGAAGCAGGGACAGAATCTACCAAGTTCCTAAACATAGAGAAGTGTCAAAGGTGATAAAATGGTGAATTTGAAGGGATAATGATGTTTAATTATGTTATCAATAGTTATGAACAAAAAGATGGGTCAAATAAATGGGTAATTTCAGTTAACCATGGACTAACAAGAACTATTAAAAATAGAGAGATGTAAAACTAGAGAGAAAAATTTTCTGAATCAGCATCTCTGCCACAACCTTTTGCAATAGATTTGGTCTGTAGTAATAGTAAAGACAAAGAACAGAAACAGAAGAAGTTAAGAGGAGAAAATGAAAAACAAAAATAAGTGATCCATATTGAAAATTTTCCTGTAGCAGAGAGCAATTATTTTGCATTTCATCAGGAAAAGGCTATCAGCAGACAACGAGAAAATTAATTTCTTAACTTCAAAAAATGGTATCTGCAGTAATTTTTAGCCAGCAACACTCAAGTAGAATATATTCAGATAATGTACTGTATGAACTATGACTAACATTAGCATCCAAACCAGAACTCTCAGGGCATTTAATGCAAGATTCATTTGGGGGGAATGGTATAAGCCTGCTCTGCTTACAATTTTGTTTGCCTTTTTGTATCTCCAATACACAATAAGCTATATTAAAACATAAATAACAAAGGTTACTTAAATCAGCAAATTTCATTTTAGTGTAGGTTTTACTTTAGAAACAATAATGCAATTCCAAAGACATCAAATGATAACTGGCCTCTTCTAGCAGCTGACTGAAGTTGAAATTATGGAATGCTTTCAGTTAGTGAATTAAGATGTCAGAATTGGGCTATTTTTAAATAACAGCATCTGTTTCTCAAGAATGTCATGCAACTGAAACTCTCCAAGGACAATTCACTATGCTAAAATGACTATTTACATTTACATGTATACTCAATTCAGTCTGCTGTAATCTAAAGGAAAAAAATACACTTACAACCTAAATATTTGAAATGAATACTGAAGGCAAAAGAACTCCTCTCCTGCCCAAGCCTGCCAACCAAAAGTCAGCTGTGATTCAGATTCAGTGGTTTTATGAAATACACAAGAACTCTAATACATGTTTTACTACAGCACATTCTTTAATTAATTTTTTATTTCACAGCTCTTCCGTTAAATTAATATTTTTGCTTTTCATACCTCCAAAAAGATTCTGGTCTACTTTTATTAAGTTTTCCCCTTTAGTAAGCTAAAGCTTTGAAATATCTTTTCTTGTTTAATGCAGAATAAAAATTCATTAAATTCTAACGTAATTTGGTTTAATTCAGTGTCTGAAATACATGACTTGCTTATTCAATCATGAAAGTAAAACTGAAACAAAAGCACCAAAACTTTTATACCTCTTGAAAGTAATATTCTCTTCCCTCTAATTAGGACTGTTTCATTTCCAAATTAAAAACACTATGCAATTTCAAACCTTCCTAAAGGACCCCAAGAGAACCTAAATGTCCATTGTACGTCAGCCACATACAATGCAGAATTCATCAGCAAGTTACAACACAAAAAATCAGTAGAAAATTTTCTGCTAAGTATTTGTGTACCACTTTCCTGCAATTAAATACATTTTATGTGCAAAAAACCACTGAGAATCCAGCTTTCACTTTAGAGCATATGGAACAGTGTTCAAATCAAAACAAATCCAGTTTAAAATCCTCTTAAAAATGGCTTATTGTACTGTAGTATTCAGTAAATATTGTGCCAATATCTTCATTAGAAAACCTGTTGAATTCACTAGGTAACCACTCGAGTCTGGAAAAGACTGTGTGATTTTTTGCAACAATTTGCTGACAAAATGTTCGAACAATGAAGATTAAGTCACATTAAACAATGAGCAAAACCCAGCAAATGCGTCTTGATGATTTCAATTCTTTAATTTCAGTATCTAGAAAAAAGAGATTGGAGTAGATTATTTTGCCTCTCATCACGGGAAAGGTGGAGTATGAACTTCACATACCTAAGGATTAAATGACTACTTGAACATAAACAATCCACACTATTTCCAATTTGAATGATGAGGCAAGGAGAAACAAGGTAACTACTAAAATTAAGTGGCTGAGTAAGTAAATGCAAAGTTAATATATTATTGTGCTATTATGTATTTTAGAATGGGGAAGGGGAGGTAAATTTTCAGGAGAAAGAATTTGTAAAGAGACAATAAACTTAACAGAGAGATGATTCACCATAATATTTTAGTAAAAACTATCTCATTTAGAAAAATAAGATACTACATAGGAAGACAGACTTACCAGACTTCCAGAAAGGCATATGGATTCTTTATGCCCCAACTAAGCACTTCTATATAGCCTCATTCCCCCAGATTTATACCCATCATAGTGAGTCATCAAACAAAACCCAAAACAAAAATGTTCATTGCGTTTTACTGATGTAAATTCTTGAAGACTACAGACAGTCCTAATTACTTATTTAATATACTACCGGCAAACATTAACTGTCCTAAATTTAAGAAATAAATTGTTTTATTCCTAAGCTAGTTGGCTCTGTTCTGTCTACTTCTACAGCTGAGAGGAAGACACCTTCAGAGACACTACCTACTCACTGTGTAGCCTCATTGAGCAACTACATGTCTGAGCTGAAACACTTTTTTAAATAATTCAGAAATTTTTCTTAACTAGAAGTTATAATCAGAAGCCCATTCAGTTTAGGAATCACCAGATTATTTACAATTTAAATGTAATGACATCTAAAATTTATTTCATTTTGTAAACACTTGTAAAGACACATTTGGCAGTTTCCTTTCAGTGACAGAAATGACATTGTGAATAAATTACTTTCAAAGATTTCATAGTTATTACTACTTCATTACCCTCTATTTCATTCATTGGAGTTCACATTTTAAACTTCTTAAACAAACCCTTCTTGGATGTCATTTGACCTTTTTTTAATGGGTCTGTGCCAAGTTAGCATCTTAACACCACGACTTACAATAAAATGGTCTGCTGAGTAATGCTAGTATATTTTTGTGGTTAAAACCTACGAATTTTGAAACAGAAAATAAAAGCAAGGCTTCAACTAAATGTTTGTGAATCTTCTGACATGTGAACTTCTGATTACCTCATGCAACATATATCTATACCTACAATATAACCTGAAAAGATAAACATTCCAAGCACATGAGATGTTCCCTCAAAGATGTGGAAAGATATTTTCCCAACCTCAGCCTCCTGCCCAGACAAGGTCTGAGGCCTGAGAATAAATCTGAGCTCTCTTCAAGCTAGCAGATACTATTTTCCCCACTGCTTTGCATCTGGCCTTTTCCTGGGCGGCAGCAAGCGGCAAATGTTAAGTATATTCACTATATTACATTATTCACTATATTCAAATTCTATATACCACTGTTTCACCATCTTTAAAATGTTGTTCTGCTTCTCAGTGCTTCAGTTTTCTGCCAGCGTACATGAACATTTTAATTCTGTGGAATAAAGAAACCTCTTTGCTGATCTCCATCTTTAAATACCTAAAATTAGCTGTTCTTCTAGAAGAGCGTTACTGCTAAATGCAAGTTACAACCTTCTGAACTTGATGTAGAAGTTACCGATTGCTGCTATATGGCCTGCACTGTGCAAAGGTTCAGCCTACATAATTATTATTATTCATTGCTTGTAGTGCCTAGGAGACCTAATTGTGATAATCCCCTCTGAACTTAAAACCGCATGACCCTTTGAATTTTTTAATAGGAGGTTAAAAGAAGAAACAAATTCCTACAGAAGAAGGGAAAACACATTCTTAAGAAATCGAGGCAAGAGACACGAGTATTTAAAAAAAAAAAAAAAGAAAAAAATCATTTTAGCAGCACACAAGGATGAGGTTGAAATAGGGTATGAAAGAATTAAGAGTGTGAGCTAGCTGTGACATTAGAGATTGAAAGGAAGATGTGATTAGGGTTAGAAGAGATCAAACAACAAAGACTTAGTGCCAAAACAATTTTATGAATTTATTTGAAAATGCCTTAAAGACTTCTACTAACAAAATAAAACTGATGATAATAATTGAATTTTTTTGTTTGTTGGTTCTACATATAGTGCACTAACACAGAAAGATACATTTTGAAGTCCTAGGGTTTTTTTCCATTCAGTAGGAATGATCATTTGAGAAAAAAATTCAGGTTACTAATAAGTATGTTAACTGACCTTTACACATATTATGAAAGACAACAGGCAACTTCTACTAAGTCATCTATTACCAGATCGCTATCAAGAGGCAACTACTCTTTTGACAAAGCACTCAATTGCAATATAAAGGGTAAACACAGTTTCTAATATTGTTCCCCCAAGGAAGGATATTGGTTTGTGTAGAAAACAGGAGAATTACCCAAATTATTAATGCTACCATCCCAGTTCCAGCTGCTTTTATGTCTTAAAATGTTGACAAATTGCCAAACATCAGGTATTTTATTTCCATTAAAAATTAACATTTTAAGACCCCTTTAAAAATAGTGGGACAAACTCTGGAGGCAAATACTCATGCAAGATCCTGCATCTGGAAGGAAAAATGAGACCTTAGTTTCAATATAGAAACTTTTTTATTATTATTATTACTTTTAGTTACCACCTTCCAGAAGATTTCAGAGTGCTTCACAAAGCATGGCAGGAAAACTATGTGAAGTCCAGAGTGTTATACTGGACTCAGCTGCAGCAGTGTACAAGGCTGTAACACAGCTGAAGCTAGGCAGATTGTATAATAAAGAATATACAAGCCAAATTAGGATATCTCCAGGAAGAAGGCATGAAAGACTAACAAGAAAAGCACCGCAAATTAGAAAAGCAATAATTACCAAGATGAGTTCTATGATCTTTGGAGCTAAAAAAAAAAAAAAAAACCCATAAAAAAAAAATGACAACCATTAGTTGAAACAGCTGGCGTACTAAATGCAACAGAAGACTGCACCAGGGTAACAGTTTGTATCTGGGCTAACCTGATCAAAAAGATCATCAAGAGTCAAGGGACAAATTATTTCATATGGATTGCATACTTAGACTTAAGAGATAATTCTAATAAATTATCCTAGTGATTTTATCAGTAACTTGGAGAAAAATATACCTTGGCACTTACTGATCATGCAGTTAGGGACATGACTGAGGGCAGTAACTTTCAAGATTATTAGTATTCAGAATTTATATGAAAACACATTTTAAACTACTAAATACACTCTGTGCATCCCAACATCTCTCAGACTTACCAGAATCTACTGTCACTACCAGGTAATGGTAAAATATGAACAAAGGCTGAGAACTAAGAAAAAACCTGTATGCCAGTTACACAGGCTTGATCCCACCTTGTCCATTATCACATGTGCATATAGTCAGACTGCTGCACAAAAATTGTAATTTTGCAGCTCCTGTCTTTCAATCTGTTCCACTTCCTTTGTCAGGAACCAGTATGCAAACTCTTCAGCAAAAATCTGTATTATACTTTCCTGCATCTTGTATTAGCTGTGTTGTTTCCTTTTTAAGAAAACTCTTAATGAGTTTTATCATAGCGAATATTTTTTATATAGTTAGGTTTCCACTTGTAAGAGCCTTCAAGATTATTTCTAGTGTTTGAATTATCATTAGAAGTGAAAGAGATACTTGACGTGATTCTTGCCATGGAAAATAGATTTGTTAAATTTTCACGGTTGTCATGTTCTGAACAAAAGAAAAATTTAGACAAATTTATTTGAAGAAAAACAACCTAATCTTCATTTCAAAAGAAACTGATTTGCAACAGCCTAAGCATGATATATACATATATTGGACTTTTATCACTTCCCTACATTCATTGATATGAATGGTAAAATAAACAGTCCTTTTAGGAACTAATAAGGAGATGAATGGTAGTTAGATGTCCAATTCTCGCTGCATTTCATTATACTAAAAAGCACCATTCATATTCATACTGGAAAGGGGGGGCGAATTCACAACACCTACCCACCCTACCCAAAACCCCAAAACTTTCTCTCTTCCAAATTTATTTACATTTTGTCCAATGAGAGACTAAATCCCACTGCCTCCCCAATCTGAATTACAATAACAAGACACATTTCACTAACAGTATCTTCCCCTGCTCCTACCCAAACATGTTTCAGAATAAAAACTGATTCAGTTTCAGTTTTAGAAAATGCATAAACTACATGTGCTTCAGAGACAATCCTTATTTTAAGTGATAAGCCTACCAATTTTGGTTTAAGAAACAAATATCACAAAATCAGTATTTTATCATGTGTTTTTTACTTGTCCCTAAACAATTGGTAAAACTCTTTTATGAAAGGCAGCATGTTTTATTGTTACCAGAGACAATAGAAAATCTATTCAAATATTTTTACATGGTTAATTATTATAAAATATTTGCAAATTTTGAACTATTTTGGACGTCTAGCTATGAATTATGTGACAGAAACTACCACAGTTGTCCAGAGAAGTACTTTCATGTAGAGAAATCCTCCAATACAATTCAGTGTTTTACTTCTCTCTTCCAACCACTTTTACACTTAAAGATCACAGCAAGCCTGCTGCTTAGAGAAGAGAGATGGGTAGGCTCCCTCTGCAGACCTTTTATTCCCATTGCCAGTCAACAAGACACATCTAAAAAGGAAGATGAGTCACAGATCTGAAATGTCTTGCACATATTAATTTCACCAATACTGTACTGTTGCAACAAGACAAAGCTATTAGTGGGACCTGCATCGCACCTTCCAGTGTAGCTTGCAATCACATCTGTAACCCAAAGGAAAAGTTACGTGTGAAAAACATTTTCTCTAAAGACTTTCTGGTATCTTCACCACACAAAAGAGAATACGGATTACTCAAAACCCCATCCATAACTCAACAGTTGACTTGCTTGGTTCACCTATGTTGTTGGTATCAGGTAGTTGGCAGACTCTTACATGTCAGAACTCTGTATAAACTCAACACTAAACTGTGATATCTTTCTCATTCACTGTAAGCATGAATTTAATAAATTATTTTACATGGTTGAGCTTGAATAGACATTCTATTATTGTTATTCTGACTTCAAGTTAAAATAAATTACAGAACACTGTTTACTGAGCCATTAGCTAGCTTTCCACTAACAAAAACATTTCTTGGTACTTCCTCCATTTCGTTTTCATGTCTGCAAACTTACCATTTCCTTTGGGGTTTTCTTTACATCAACAATATTCAGAAAGAATCTGAGATTAATTTCTGCTTTAGCCAAGGAATGGCTATTAGTTTCACAATGGAAAAGAAAATTATGCAGACAATCTGCACAGTGTATTTTATGAATGTCAATATACACACACTGAGGACAAATATAGTTACTAATATCGCTACATTTAAGGTATACACATATAAGTTGTCCAATCATACTATTAACAAGCACCTCTCCCATATACATACACACTTTTTAAGAGAAAATTCAGTCTATTTATCAATTCACTAACAAAGCTGTTCCTTAGCTCATCCCTGCCATAACCTGCTCTATTCAGAAACATATGGGAAAAGACATTAAATAACCAGTGAAAACCACAGACTTCTGGTATTAGTGCTACACATTGCATACCCCTATTCATTATTCCACCTCCCTTGTTTAATCTATCATTAAGACTCAGTGACCCTACACTAAATTTAAAGCAGATCCTTCCTTCCTCCCATGCCTAAATTCACATACTTTTCTAGTTGGGGATGCCCTCGAGTATTAGCCACTCTACAGGGTTTCTCTAATCTCAGCTCTGAACTATGTTGTGCTATAGAACCAAGAAATTGCTGGTTTACATCTTTAACTATGGAATCTTCCACCAAAAAAACCCTGATTTACTTAATAAGATAGAGAAAAATCTTTCAGTTAGAACATATTTAACATGTTAAAAAAATTATATATATTTCCCTCTAGATTATATTTATTTGCATTAGAAGCCAATATGAAATAGGTTTCTCAAAAAAAAAAAAAATCAAGAAAACAAGGAGATGACAAAAAGAATCAGATATTAGATTAGCTTTTGTTTTTTCTTGTAGGAATTAAAAATATATAAAACACAAATATGAAGACCTCTACCTCTTTCATTTATTTTTATTGACACAGATTGTACTTCAGCAGTAGTGGCAGTACAGATGAAAATATATTAAGAGTTTTCTGAATAAGGGACAAAAATCATTATCGTTAACATCTGTACATATTTATCAAATATACCCCTGTCTTCCTCTTCCATGATAAAGTGAAAATTTATCTTCAGAATATTTAAAATTTAAAGACAGTAAGACTGAGCGAAGCAGAGATGAAATTCTGTTGAATCAACAAAATGAATCAGGCAAAAGTGCAATCAGAATACAGATTTTTGTCTTTACAAAAAGAAGCCATACGATTTTGTTTTGGTTTCATGAATACTACTATTTCTATCATATGTTTAAATGTATTTAAACATATTTCCTCAAAAACTAGAATAGAGTTGAAAAGAACAGCTGCAACCTGACCAAAAACCCCAACCCGCATTCTCTCTGGCTTTTAGTTCTTTAATTTCTGTAAGTCTTTCTCAAAAAAAATCAGCACTTGAACTAGTGGTAGGTGTACATGAGTTGTACGTTTTCGTAGAATACAAAATAATGATGGGGAAACCAAATTAGTAAGGTTCAAGTTGTCAAAAATCACATTTTTCTGTATGCAGGCTATAAAGGGTTATTTCCAAATCCTGTTCTCTATTAGAAGTTATCAGATAACAAACGAATGTTAGAAGCAGTTAAAATAAACACGCTGAGAGCAACACTGGAAAACCTGAAGTCAAGAGTTCTATGCAGGTGCAAACACAGGAAGATGAAGGGAAAGCATTACCAGAGAATGAGAAAAACCAATGAATGGGAACTCTATAAAACTGGTACATAGAACAATTTGGAGATAAAAATTATCTGGAAACCTCTACAATGAGGAAGATTTCTTTATAAGCAGCAACGGATTTATGAAGAAAAGAAGTCCTGTTTGCTGAACCTAACCTTTTTATCACAGGTGTAGCGGCACACTCCTGCCAAAAGCTGCTTCACATCCTCGAACTGCATTTATGACAGAAAAGCTGACAAAAAAAAAGTCACAGAAGCTGTCTAGAACAGAGCATTTTTCATAAGGGGGAAACCTTATTAGGAAAGTTCCCAACTTCATTTTAAGCTTTTCAAGATGGGGGGATGAGTCCATTCATTCTTACTCCCGCTGATTATTCAAATGAAACTGCTATCAGGAAGCATGTTTTGACTGGGAAGATAACCTACAAGACCCTCAGGACCTCTGCAAGAGAGCAACACATGGCCAAAAATCTAAAAAAAACTAAAATCACTTATACTAACTTGAAAGGCAGAATTTTCAGAAAGGTGGATAATTCAGTATTCATAAAAATATACATGCAAAGGCCCAGTTCTGCATTTTGTATGTAGTTCAGGTATTCTTCCTGAGCTGGACTGGCTTCCAAAATTGGTCTGGTTAAATTTTAAAAAGTTCATAGTCCACAAGGCCAAAATCACATTTCCCATTAAAATTCCAAAATTTTAAAAGAAAACTACATTATCTTGTTCTACTAAGAGCGCACAACTGAGTTTCTTTCAATACAGCAAGAATGTATTCACCACATCTTCAACAGTGGCTACCTTAGCAAATTTTCTAGCTCAAGTAACCCAGGAACCACACCCTGTGGAAATCACAAAGCTGTTTCATGAAAGCAGGGGTCAGTCTTTCTTGGAATATACAACTATATGCAATTTCATTAGTATTTGACCAAAACACTACAAGGAGTTACCTCTTCTGTAGATCCCAGTCTTTACAAAGCTTACGACTGCTATGCTGCAGAACAGCAGCGGCAAATGTAACGACCACTTCAGAAAAAGAGATAATATGAAGCTACTCTAACCATTTTCATTACTCTACTGTGCAAACTTGCCATTTCACTGAAACAGAAAATTTTAAAAAAAAGTTAATTATTTATACATACATATTATTTTCTCTGCATTCTACAGTCTTAGCTTGACACGCAAGTCTATTGCATAAGCAGTGAACACTATTCCATTTAATGAAAAAACTTGCTTGAATTGAAGGTTGTTAAAAACTCAGCTACTCACTTCCCCAAAAATACCTCCAATGCTGCACAGAATTAAGAGTCCCCATCAGAATTACTTTTTTCTCTAAATTAAGACTAGAAACTATGTATTACAAAATAATACTCATAGACAAGAAATATTAAAGATCAGAAAATATCTATTCAGCTCAAATTAACACATTCCTGTAAATCAAAGAAAAATCTATCCTCACTTTTGTTCCTGTTACAGAATTATCACTTCAATAACCAATAAAAAGAAAGATCTAATGAGGTATTTCAGTACCTCCCAAAGAAATATTTTCAGGTCTGCTTTTCTTTTAAGTGCTTGAAAGGAAAAGAGTAATGAATTGTTCCTGCTCAGTCTTTTTTATTATTCTGTTATAACAACAAGAGATTTACACCATCTTTATTTTTCACATACTTCAAGATACCTTTTTATCTCACTGAAACAATGGCAAAGGAAACCTCTGACCAAAAAGGACAGTTATTTAACAGCAACAAAGAAGTTCTGCTTTCAGCAGAAACCCTCCTTGTTTCATGGGCTGTGATGACAAAGACTTACTGGGTAGCTAACAGTTATCTGAGAGCTCCGCACTCTAAGATCCAGGACATAATCCAATATCCCTTGTAAGAGCTTTCCATGACAGACAAGGATCTAGACTTCTACCAAAAACTAGGTCATTCAACTGCACCTTGTTGAGTCTCCTGGACTACTTCTACCTATTAGGATGAACATCCACTACTGGAGACAAGTAAGCACCCTCTGACCCTGAAAGCATCCACATACATCAATGGATCTGAGATGGGGAAGACAAATCTGTCAGAGCCCAGCAAGAACAAGCCAGAAAGTTCAAGAAAGGACTGGGAGATTTTGCTGGTCATTCACCTGCAGAAAGAGTACGCCCTGGATCTAAAATTGTTTCAAATGGGACAGTGACATCATAATCACCTCTTTCATGATCTATGTGAGAACACTTAGAAGAAAATTAATTAGAGGCACATCCAACAGATCAAGAATGCCTATAACAGGCAGGCTAAAGAGATGTAAGGTCTGGAATAGATTCATTAGCGCTTTTTTTGTTGTTTCTGAAACTAAACGATCAGCCTGGAAAGTTTTGAGTATATCCTCCAAGGTCTCATTTGTCAGAAATGCTCCACATCAGTTGGCACATGAACAGATGCACCAGAAGGGAACAGGCCTTTCTGAGAGGCCAAATGCTTTCTAAGAAAGAAGTCAAGTCTCTGAACATCCTTGCTAATGTGTGATTATCACCATGACACTAGGGTACGTAACACTTCAGCACACACACTATCAAGAGCAGCTGAAAAACATGCCCTAAAGAGCTTGTGATGCTGCCTGGGCGAGTGAGCAGTCAGTTACCCACCAATCATTAGAAAAGGGACAGAAAGCCATGTATCCTGTCACATGGATGGCATGACTGCTACCAATAAATCTGGTGAATTTATGCTGTAGCTTTGTGTTTCTAAGTACCACATGCATGAACAGCACTCCTGACACACTCAGAGTCAAAGACAGCTCTCGGACAAGAAATGAGCTGCAATATACAGACAGGAATCTGGCACAGACTGACCTCCTCAAGCAGTGAAACCCAGCTCAGTAACATCAAAACTCTTCACATGAATGTAAAAATAACGGCATTCAGACACCTTATTTTTAAAACAAGTATTCTCATCTTGTATTCTTTTTAGATATTAGGAATAGTTTCTGTAAAATCCTCTTCCCTTGAAATAAGAGGCCATTATTAAAGCCCAATGGATTAGAAGACCCAGAAAAGGCTTGTCTGCAGATGTCTTGTGAAAACAAATTCCTGAAAAGCAGAAAGAAAAAAGGTTGCTGAAATGGCAGAAAGCAAATGAAAAGCTAAGAGCTGCTAGTAATGGTGTCACAGAGACAGGCATTTTAAATTGCAATTCCAGACCAGAAGAAACACGTCACCAAAGGTATGGAGAAAATGGACAGATCCGATTTGAGGGGAAATAGGTCACTCCTTTCCAAAATCTTCAAAACTGTTTTGAAGTTGAGATTGAGATGCCAGCTATTGAATATAGGTCCACCTACAGAGGCTTTGCCAGCGATGATACACTGAGGACTCCATCATGATTTGAAAGGAAGCCATGGGAGCAGGACATAATTCAAAGGCATCTGCAACTCATTCTGCTGTGTATCTTTGACCTTGTTGCAGACTCTGAAAGCACAGAATCAATCTATACCTGAAGAAATATCTTCAGTTACTCACTGAAATTCAAAAGATCGTTTGCATAATCGACAAAAAAGATCCTATTTCTACAGTTTGGTATACAGGTAACGTCAGAAAAACGGGAAGCTTCTGTTCATATCACCATCTCTTCACTAGCAATACTCCAATCCTGACCCTTGGAAACAGGTCACTAGAAGATTATAATCTCGGATAGACATTTTGAGGATACGCTAGTGTCACATTATTGTAAAAACACTTACAAATACACATCATCCATTAGTCTTGGGAAAGATGTAAATCTAACCTATGAGAAAGTTCCAATATCACCCAAACAAACAAGCTGAACAGTCGAAATTACAACCTTACACTTTTGTTTTTAGTATCTGTCTCTGAATCAGAAGATCTTAAGACATGTTTACTGTGCAGGGATAGAAAAGGATAGAAAAACCACATTTCAGAATAAAAACTGTAGAAATACTTGCAAATTAAACGCCTCTTTTTACTTTCATCAGAGCTTTCCTTTTAAAAAAGAATCAATAAAGCTTCACAAGAATAAACTGTGCGTGGTTGTTCTTCCTGCATCAAAATCAGTGCCAATTAAATTCTGAACCCTAAATCTTTATTGTTTCCGCTGCTAACCAGAACAAACACTGTGATTTTCTGAGATCCCAGGCTGAGACTTGCTGTAGTAGCAGTTAGAAAAAATATTCTTGTTTTGACTTGTCTGCTGGGTAAACTTGACATTGAAGCTACATGGTGGAAAATAAATGCATGATACCAAGATGTTAATTTTACAGAAACACTTAACTTTTGTGACCACAATTAACACTCAGGGGAGGGGGGGAGCCATTGACAGGGCTACTTGGCTCCTGCTTCTGCACTGCTTCTCAGGCTCCTTTTCCAAGCAGCAGCTCGTCTCCTGCAGAAGCCAGGCTGTCACTGACCCCAGGGGCTGCCTTCAAAGCAGAACATGGGGAGGAAGAGGGGAGCAGGATCACAGGGAAATAAATACAGCTATAAACTGACATTAACTCCCAGCTAGGATCCAATACAGAAGTCTAGGGCAAACGGCTGCTAAGAACAGCTCATGCTCTCCTCGTTCTCCTACCCTCAAGCTCTGGGGACACCTCTACAAGGAGGGCAGCAAGACATCACTCCCAGAAGACACCAACAGTTTTGTGGGAGCTACATCCTATTTGCACAAGCAGGCAGGAAGACAGAATTGGCCCTAAATTTATAATGCTACAAGATCCTCATTTTTCATAAAATAACCAGAAAAGACCTATCTTAAGGTGCATTTTGGGAATACACCTAGTTTTGTTTTGCATAAAACACTGCTCCACATCTCTCACTCCATTCCCTAAGATCACAGAACTGTCTCAACACTGAACTCCAAAACACCATGAACCTCATAACGCAGCAGAATATTTTCCAAATTTATTCTGAAACACTGACATTTATCACTAAACTGAAAGAACTGAAAAATAATTACACAACAAGTCATCATTTTAACAGTGGTAGAACATGGATAGCAAGTTTACATAAACTAAAAGTATAAACACGTGTTATTTATGATAGATATAAACACTAAACTTTCTAGTAATTTCTAATATAACATTAAATTTGAATTACTAGGCAAAGAACAGAGTGCAAAACTGACTTTTTTTTCCTTATTCCAACTGCATTAACAGTAAGGTAGCCATGATTCACAAGTAAGAGAACAAAAGAATGCAAGGAATTGAAAAAGAGATTTAAAAAAATCTGAAAAGCTTTTTTCCTATGGAACCACCAAAGTCAGTCCTTTTGGCTGAACAAGAAAGTCATCACGGCAAGAAATGCAGGAGGGGACCCTAAATACCTTGAAGAACATGCCTTTTTTAAAAAAAACTCAATATTATTATAAAGGTAATAAATTTGTGTTACATAAAACTGAGAGAGAATGTAAAAGGCCCTCAGATAAAAGTCCTTATTTATACACTTGAGCATGTGCTACTTCAGAGGGAAAACTTGAAGCTCATTATATGAAGATGATAGGAGCACTGACAGAAGGGCATTCTTACAAGGTTTACTGCACGTTCCACATTTGGCACTACAGTACTTTGTGTTTATATAATATTTTACAACCAGTATGGCTGGTTTTAGTATAGACTGTAGCTTGTACTTGCTTGCATAGTGAAGATGGGGCTCCTGAGGGAAACCAAAGATTTTACTGTGTTTTGTAAATACAAGGGGTTTACTATGATTTATTTGCCATGTATTAACTTAACAGGTTGAACTATTCTTTTTAGCTCACCAAGGACAAGACTTAATTTGCTTTAATTTCTATTTAATTCCTCCGCGGTTTATGTTCAAGTAGAACAAACTGCCCTTTAAGTAAGAATGTTCACACAACAGTTCATATTGGTTTAACTAAACCAGATTAGAAGTACACCTTTATTTTAAAACTATGTAGTGTTTTTGCACAAAACAGTTCTAAACTGTAAAACACTATTAACTAGTGTCCTATTCTCTTAAGTTTTTCTTTTCACTACAACTCAGAAACATTCATAAAGGTAACATGGGAGTTTTACAATGGCCTGAGATTAATGGCAGCCTCAAAAAATGCCAACTAACTACTGACCAAACCCAACTGTTTCAAGGATATAAATGCCTATAAAACCTTAATAATTAAGTAATAAATCCCTTTGAATCAATATATTTGGAACACTAATTCAAAATGATTAAAGAAGGAGATAACATTAAGAATTAAAATGCAGAGCACATAATATGTAAACATCAAATACAAAATATTATTAATTGTTATATACTTCTCATGTATTTGCACTACACACATATTTCAAATGCAAATATTAATTTGGAGAGAAATACCTACTGTATATGCACACACTGAAACAGTTTGCTCAGCTATACTGCTTCAATGATTATTTGACAAGTTATAGCACCACAAGCTGCTCATTTACATTTTCAACTTTTCTGTCTGGTTTTTCCCTTCTGAAGATGTTAATAAAACAACTGTTTTACAGATGTGTACTAACAGCTCCTCCTCTGAACCACAAGGATACTCATAGCTATGCAAATTCAACATACAAAGCGTACACCAACAAAAAGACACCAGAAATGTAAAAACTCTTCTTTTCTAAATCCTAGGAAAGTGTAATTTTAGTGAACTATGGAAGTTAACACAAAGAACAACAATTCAGTTGATACAAAACATTGTCATTTGATATTCATATAATCATCAGTGAAAATTCAGTCTCTGTTTGAAAAGCTAACGTGCAACCATTGTACTGAGTAATCCCACACACACAGGAACAGTTTTCAAGTGCAATTCAACATACTTAGCACTCTGCATTGCACAAAATAAGTATAGAGCATAAGTTTAAAAGTTTCTGATTACAGTATGTTTTTCTGCATTGTAAGGACAAAACAGTATTTTGAAAAGTTAAATCAATATGGCTTATCTGGCTTTTCTTAAACAAGCTTCAACGAAGAAATTCTTAAAAGCTTTTCATTAAGAACTGCAAGAGTCAATAAACCAGAAGATGAAAAGCAGGAATGAGAAAGCAGTGAAAAAGACGACATGTATATGGATTAGCCAAAAATAAAAAGAGGAAACCAATTTCTTAAAAAAAAAAAAAAAAAAAAAAAAAAAAGAGAGAGACATGGTTTACTAAACAAGCAAAATGACCTGCAGAGGAGAAAATATAGATGGGTCTTTGTCTGATTTTATAAGTCAGAACCAAATTATCTTAGATCTGACCTATGAACTGACAGAATTCAAAAGACACAATATGAGAACTGAAACTGAATTCGCAGTTCTCTTCTTATACCAGTGTCTTGAGACAACAGATGCTTGCTTCAGACCTGAATGCTAAAATTATCCTCCACTTCAAACAGTTTGCATTTATGTTTCAGAAGAAACATTTGATCTGAGTTTTATTCCTCACTTCAAACTGATCTTAAGAAAAAAATGGAACGAAATACAATGCTAACATACTCCTCTAATGGAAAAACTATACCTTTGGGTATTCAAAAGCCTTGTTTTACTGTTCATGTTGATTCTTTGCATGGCTACTTTGCAGCAAGTTGAAAATGCACAGGAGGTGAATTTTTCACTTAATCTTTTGTTTATTTGTTCCCATTCAAGAATTTGACCACCTGTTTACAGGATTATTGAAAAATGACAGTGTTTCTGCTACAACGGAGAACATTTCCCAATGGTGTAAGATTTGAAAATTCTTGTTTGCACCAAAGGACCAATGCAGACCCAGTCCTTGTAGGACAGAATTGCACTAGTGTTTCACTTCAAAAATGCACTCATGATCTTGTCTCCCTTAGCATACTTATGCTTGTATGATGGAGCAGTCTCAAAGCACATACCATTAGGATCAAACTAAACCAGAAAATGCATAATTTTTAAATTTTAACTACTAAGAAACATTCAATCTGCAGGACCAGGCTAGAAATGGTCACTAGTAGAATGCCAGAAACATAAACAGCATGGATATTAGATCCTCACCATCAACTAGCTTTCTATGCAGACCTCCCATTGCACTATCCAGCATGCTAATGTATACACAGCTGTAAAATACTTAGTGTTCTATGGGAAGATTTAAGGAGGAGAGTGAGGACACCTCCATGGCAATTCAAGTTTCATCTCAGTCTATTACTCTTAGTTCATCAAAAAAGAAACTTTCATCCTACCCAGACCTCACAGAATGCTCTAGAGAACTTCCATATTTTTCCTTGATCTTCTAAGTCCCAACACTGAATTATTAATGTGGACCTGTCTGACTTGACAGTTTACCTTTTGTATCAGGGAGAGAAGTTTCACTTTACTGTTTTGTACTACAAAAAAGTAACCTCTTCCAGTGTTCTGTTGCTGCTTTTTGTGAACATCTGAGCTTTCCCATTTCGTTTGTCTTAGTCCTGGCTGGCCTAGGCTGCCCTGTGGTCACAGTTCTCAGCTGCAGGCTAGTCTTTTCTCTGCCAGCCCAATGACAATGCATAGAATAATAAAATAAAAAATAATTAAAAAAAAGAGACTGATAAAACCTTTTAAGCAGACTGAGTGAAAGAGACAGTTATAGGTGAAATTGTGAACACACAAAACACTCCCCAGATTAATTTAAGCACTTCTTACACTCCCCACTTTTGAATTATTCAGAAAGAAGTCCTTGTCTTAGAAGAGGAACTTTTTGTGGGTAAGTGCAAACAGGTGTTTATGCAAGACACAGAGGGGAGATATTAAACTGAAATTCAGTTGATGGTTACAGAGAAACTAATAATGGAACACAAACATATCTCACAATGTTTCTTAAGTAAGAGTTACTGTTTTGAAGTTGCCGAGTTCAGTAAAAGGTAGCCTGTCATCAGAAGTAAGTAAAATAAAACCTCTGCCTTTCTGTTTCTCCTGGAAGAAACTGTGGAGATATTTGGGTGCTGCATTTTTCCCTGATGCTGTGAATAAAATGACTGAAGTTATGTCAGTTCTTAGGACTGATTATTGCCTTCTCCATTTCCCTTTGTTGGGGCTGGAGTAAGGTATATACAGCTATGCCATGTGATACCAGTCAGTCAAGACTTACCGCCATAAGTACAGATTTGTAGAAAGAGTTCTCTCTTTCTTACAGACTAATTGTAGAAAAACAGCAAAAAAAAAATCCTTGTTCTTTGTACTCCTTCCCTTTCTTTCTTTTATTGCTTATCTGTCTTCAGTATTTGAACGTCTTGAGATATTCTTCTACACTTACAAACTACAGTAATATAATTTCCAGGAGAGCTACTAGATACTGCATATACCAGGTAACAGCTACTAGATAGAATCACCTTTTCGGGGAGGAAGAGGAGTGGTGAGAGTTAACGTCTTTGGTACACCAAATCTCTGATGCTCACACCCTGTATATATTGCTGTGGAGTGGGGAAGGCAAACAAATGAGGTCTCAAAGTTTCTATCATTGTATTAAATCTCTTCATTCCAAAAGTATCATCCCCAAAGAATCAACATTAGAGTGTACTATGCTGCATATGGCACAGTCTGTGAGACTTTCTGTAGGTAATCCAAGGGAAGAAAAGGGGTGGGGAGGCGGGTATCAAGATTTTCTAGTTATCTCTGCCTTACAAAACATAATTCATAAAATAGGTTAAGTCTTTACAGCACTGTTCTGCACTTTCTATCAGCTGGGAAGACTGATTAAAAAAAAAAAATCCTTTTCTAACAAAACTTAATACGACTTCTTTTTAACCTGATTCAGTAAGAAGTAATTCATTAACATATCCCTGGCTATTCACAACCTCTAGTTCCCTAAATATGACAAGAACAAACCGCATAATAAAACAACAACAAAAAGCCTTTTTTTCACGATTCAACCCCCTTTCCAGTCAGTACCTATAAAGCTCCTTTCCTTCCCTTTTCACAAGGCCACATTACCAGTCCTTGCTCTGGATGGCATTTTCTTGATACTGCTAGTTGTCCTACCCTCTTGCCTCCCAGTTTCTTCATATTTTCTACCTTTTTACCAGTCAAATAATACTTCACATAACAGTAGCCACAGGAATCTCAATGTGATTCTGTTTCGGGCAGTCATATGTGTGTGGTTTCGGGGTGAGAAACAAGCTGTTTCAGGTACCTCAGGGTCCGAAGAGAAGCGAAAAAAGGCAGAAACTATCAAAGTCAACAGTTTTGTCCAAACAATAATGGCAGCACTGCATATATGTGTTAGGTCTTGTGGGGTTTGTTGTGGTTGGTTGGATGTTTTTCTAGGGTGGACATCAAAATGACGTCTACTTAAATCCACTAAACTGAGCTCAAGAGGAGCATAAAAATAATCAAAGCTATTTGCAAAACACAAGTCAGAGAGCACTGAACAGAAAGCTCCTCTCCTTCTTCCTGTTTCTCACTACTGGAAAAGTGAAATGTAAAAATACAGAAGCAAGTTCTGCAGAACTAGGAAGCAACCTTTGGTCAGAAGGTGAATGAGCCACACCTTGAGATGACAAAAAATAAACAGATTTCATATAGGAAAACACCTGCTTATACTGTTCTCGTGACCTACTGTGAACACTGTCCTTATGAGATCCTTAAAAGTGTTCAAGATCAAATGTTTGTTGACATGATATGCAGGTGACCACAAACATCACTCACGTTGACAGGATGTTGTGGCAGTTGCCCCTCTTCTGGAGGACTTGGTTTTCTTGTCCATTCTTTTTAAGCCTAGTTTTTTCCTATGGCTTTGTCTAGCTGCACTTTAAGGAGTCTGCCTCCACCATACCCAGAGGAGATTTAACTTGAGAAACATCTCTACCCTGTTTTAATTTACTTCTACATCCCTACAACAGTAGATGCAAGTCTCAAACATCTTCTTGTGCTATGCCTACTGTGATGCTTCTCTAGTTGGAAACTGTGTGGCTTGATTTGTATAAACATTAAACATGGGATTCTACACTACAATTTTGTATTATTTCTGCTGTCCCCCATCATCTCCACTATCTCCCAGCACTACTGCTTTCAAAACAAAGTACGAATAAGTTCACTTTGGTCTGCTAACCTAGGCAGGGAAAAATAAAGTAGATTCAAGGTTTGGTACAAACCCAAAAATTGTGATCAAACTACATAGTAAATTGTTTGTCTAAATCTTTCATGTATGATGAAAGATTATTATCATAATTCATTAGCAAATTACAGACTTTGTAATGTAGGCAGTCACAAATTTGGCTTTATATCAATCATTCTAGACCAGCTGGGTAGAAATTAACACAACTCTGGGATACATAAAATGAAGTGCTCTTTCATTTTTAATTCGCTGGAAACTTTGAGGAAAAAAATGGAAGCTCTTTCAAAAATGTCAGTTTTCCCTGATTTTTGTAAATCATTCAATTTCACTGTAGAGATACAGAGATACAAGTACACATATATGGAGTGTATGCAATTGAATACCACAGGAACTGCTCAATCAAAATAAATAGAATATAAAGTATATGTAAAAGAAAAGCAGTGCCATTTTTAAAAAGTCCCTTTCTTTCATTGTTTCTGAGGCAGTCGTATACATCAGTGATCACATGAAGAATTATTAAACAAACACAAAAGCTAATAGCTTAGCTACTCACAAGATACAATATTGTCAAAATTCCTGCTCTGAGCTTTTTCAGTCTACCAAGATGACCTTGTACAAAAATGCTTGTTTTGATTGTGTCTACTTTGCCTAAGCTACAAGGCCATGTATAGTGACAGCTGCATTTGAGAGCAACTTAAAACAAATTTCATCTTAGTGGCACCTAATCCAGAGACTGGTACAAGCAGCATGGAAAAGTCAGTGTCAAAATTAAACAATGAAGGCTTTTCTAGGAACAGATGCTTTTGGCCTGCAGCTGTAAAAACCTTAAAACAATCCTATACCCCACTGTCTGGTCACGCAACTATCACAAAGCAAGGCATAAATTTTGCCACTTATTGCAAATGTTTGCCAAGAGCTTCTATAACCCTTTTTAAAAACAGTAACAGGGATTTCTTGAGGGTGATTATGAGGCCATTTTATCCTTTAAATGAGTGCAAGGCTCTTCAATTTATGCCCGTGATTCTTGGTACAAAAACAAAATAATAACTTTTCAAGTTCATGTTTTACATAGATATGGAACATAACTAAAAAATCATAAGAAACAGGTTTACTAGAGAGATAGCACACTGTTTCGCTAAGATGCTGTGGACCAGACAGACATTATTAATTCACATTTCGAACAGCAACCGAGTATTTTCTTTGCATAGTAATTACAAAGTGATGTACTGCAGCACTATCATTACACTGGTGCTAAGATACTGTTGACCATTTCTATGTCATGTCTTCACAACAACTATGTTAAATATCCTCATCAGCTCCACTATCAAAAAAAAATTCTTCCTTTATTAAATGCAGTAATACACTTTAAACTGAAATATAAACTCTTAGTGAAATAACTTCTGTAACTCAATCAATAAAAGTAAATCATCAGTTCCCAACTATGTGAGCAATTTACAATATCAAGAATTTATAGATGTGCTCTGTATGAACTGATGGCGTTTTTAAAATACACAACAGAAGCTAATCTAAAGTGATAGCACCAACATGATTTACATAAGTACAATATTTTCAAGTATTTTCGCACCAAGCAAGCACTCTAAAATTGTGAAGTGTTTCCTTTCTTACTCAAGTTAAAAAAAACCCCAAACCACAAAACAACAACTTTTCCAGAACAACAGTTCATTAGCACCTCACTATTTATAAGTATAATTGGGTTGTTTGATGAGAAAACATGAGAGAACACTGTGCCTACTATAATTTGCACAAATACAAATTTCATTGTTTGAAAACAAATCAATTCAACGATTGTTTTTTTTTTAATATAAGTGTATATCATGCAATAATAGAAGTGATCCTATTATAGTTAACACAGGATAGAAAGGTTAAACCATGCTCTAGCATGCTTTAATTTACAAGCTGTAAATTAATTTCTTTTTAATTGCAAAAAAATGCTAACTTTAATTTTTCATTTATGATGCAACTAAACATAATTTATATGGATAGTAGTGCTATGCTATGTAGCTAGAGAGTACTGCTTTCCCCCTTCAAATAGCACAGGAACTAGGGACATAACCTAAGCAGTTTTATGAACATATTAAATGGCTTTCTTGTCATTTCATGATAACACCTTTTTAATAGCTAGCATTACGACAGAAGCCTTGCATAAAAATTCTACACCCTGAAAGTAAAACATAGCAAATATTCAAAATCAGAATAGCAAGCGATGGTTTTAATTGCAGTTTTTTAAAAATGCAGGGTTTTAAATTAGGTCTTGATCCCCAGAATCCTTAGCATCCTTAAATTACATGAGCAAAGCGATTCAACATGATTACTTCTAAAATATGGACAGCTCACATGACTGAGTATTTATGGAGCCAAACCTATAACCAAAATTATAACAATGACTCCTCATTACTTTCAAACTCAAATAAATTGATCCTTATCCTTTGAGAGTTTCTCTCAAATCCAACTACACTTACGGGTGGAGTGCAATAGAGACAGAACGAGAGAAAATAAGAAGGGAGACATAAACGTACACACAAAACTACAAGCGCTGACAAATCGAAAGCTAACAGATGTGTGACTTCTAATTAGTTATAATAATCTGTGCTTCGATGCTATTGGAATATGCCTCGCCTTCCCTTGGAAATCAAACAGCTTCCTTTGGAGTTTTAAACTCTCTGGGTGCTTCTAAATTTATTCATGAAAAAACCTTGCTTTCAGCAAATTTTAGGTATCTACAGTGATAACTTAATAAAAGAAAAATATTAAATTATAATTATCCTAAACAGACACAGTCTTGTGAAACTAACCCTACATTCATATGAAAATACAAAGCATTGACTATAATGAATTTGATTCATCCTTGGACACAAAGCTTTACCACAGTAAACTCAGTCAACTGTTGCTCTTGCTTTTATATTCATAGTACTTAAATAGCGCACTTTAAAACAAAAAAAACTCCAATTGGCTTTTCATACATCCACCCTCCCCAAAAATAACGCACTTGAAAAACCCAAATGATATGAAAAGGCTTCAAGGCCTCTTTTCTCCTTTTCACAGCACTTTTTTTTTATTTCTGTTTGCAGTAATCTGCCTTTCACTTTCTCATTGCTACAGAACAAACGAGGAGGCTCAGCACTTTGAAAAGGGGGCTCAATGTGTAATGGGTCCACTAGAATTAATTTAGTTGCACCAAATCCATTGAGCAGTGAGTTTTTTTTCTCTTCTCAAATCATTTTGAGTCGGATGCAGCCCCCAGCCTTTGTAATTCTAGTAAAGCACTTAAAGTGCACAGTAGGTGTTCATCAGGACCATCTGGTCAAAAGCAAAACAAGCTGCTGATTTTGCCTTTGAATAGAATGAAGCAAGTGTGAATTAGTCTCTTCAATTAGCACTATTACAACCTGTCAAGTGCATATTGTAAAACAGGATTATTACAGTATTGGTCACCAGTGCAATTATTTACTCTCTGCCTTTTCTTGCATATAAAAATGTCCATGTTTACTAGTTTTTGATAACTGAAGATCATTTCTTTAATGATATGCATGTCCAAATCAACCAAAACCAAATTACAGGTTATGAAACATATTCTGTCAGGAATATATTAAGCTTCGTAATTAATAGAGAAGTAGAAAAGTGCCCTTCCTTTATATCTTATGGCTGTTTCTGTTGCATAAAAAGAAAAAGAATAATAATTATATACCTTTATCAAGACTATCTCTTCGAAACCGATCTCTATATAGTCAGATATTAAGATATATTAAGTGCCTAATAAAGCTATCACTTTTGAACAGGTACATAAAAAAATATTTCCTTTTTATTTCCCAAGGAACTTTCTTTTTACCTAATTCCTAATACAAGACCATTTACAAAAAGTTTACCAAGGATTTCTTTCAGCAGATTCTTTTAAAAAAAACCAGCACAATTAAAATGTAAGACCAAAAAAACAAATCAAGAAGCTGATTTCACTTTATGAAATTTTTTTATCTCCTTGTTTAAAAAGTCAAAACCTGGCTTGCTAGCTGGTACTTATTTAGCACTGTAGAACACTAAGGCTATCACAGTGATAGATGTTTAAATTATGTATACTGCTGTTATGACTCACTATAAATTGAATATAATTTTCACATGACAGGTTTCTTTAAAAAGCAAACAAAACGTACAAATTTCACAAAAGAATATATGACTCAAGTACAATCAGTATAGCAACAGCTTATTTTACTAGCTTCTCTGATAGTACAAGAATAATTGAACAGTAGCGTAGAACATTTGTGTACTTCCTATTAAATACCAAATAGTGTTAGTTAGTTATTTTTATTAGCATTAAGAATAGTTTTCAACAATTTTAAGGCAGGTAAAAAAAATCTCAAAATATAGCACAAGTGTTTCTGAAACTATTAATGTGTATACCATATTTGGATTTCTCCATATTCTGATCTTTGGCAAATGTATTTTATTGTAATTACTTAGCTACAACATTAAAAAGGAGAACGTTATTTATATATACTTTTCAGGTCCCTATGCCAATGCCAGACCTTTACTGTGGATGACCTCACTCAACAACAATTGGCTTGAAAATATTTTGTACACATACCAAAAAATCAGATCTGAAAAAGGTACAAAACCTTCAGATGGATTATTTTTCTGCATGCTGAAGCTAACTCATCTGCTTACCTGTATTTACATATTGCATTTATTTGGGCCTTTTATATAAGGTTTCTGCCTGTATGTTTATAAATGGTCTTTTTGTATCTTGTTGTACATTCATCCACTTGTCAAAGTAGTTCTAAAAAAAAAATCAGCACAAAGGACTTCAAACTGTCATTAGGGTCTGTCAACACAGAATTTATAGTTTATCTCAGCCCAAGTAGTTGTATGCACAAATAGTTCCTCCTCCTGCCTGGAGTGCTATTGGATACATTGCTTTCCATATTCCACCTTAGGCAGTAAGTCTATAGGGAGCAAAGAACAAATATATTACCTATCACAGGTGACAGGGATGCTAAGCAGCTAGCCTCTGATTAGGTTATTGGTTAAAGGAACAGAATAAAGAGCAGATGCAGCTATGCAGAGGCAGCCAGTATTTAAGGACCCATCATCTTTGCATTGTTTGCACAGATTTTATGTTTTACTAGGAACTATAGTGCCCAGTATATGCTTTACCTAGTATTCTCAACTGCAATCGCCAGCAGTTACAAAATAAAATCATCAATTTACAAGAGGCCTGAGGTTTCTGCATATTTAACTCATCTACCCTTTAACAGTCACAGCTTGCGTACACTGGATACTTCTGTAATCCTGCACAAGATAATCACAAAAAGGCTTCATATTCTATACAAAAAGTAAAATAGACAAACACAAACTCCTTGTTTTTAACGGAGTTACCAAGTTTGTTAAAAAAATTTTGTTTCCCCTCCCCCCCCCCAAGTCACTGACTAAAAACACAAAAAGTGTGACGCATACTATTGTGACAACAACTCAAATTCAAGAAGTTTTTCACAAATTAGTTTGCTCCAGGATGAGAACACAAACTTGCTTTTCATGAAACTTTAAAATATTCCCCCCTCTGAAAAGGGCTGCCCTTTGTTTCCATCAAATACTATAACTACCATATGCAAAAAGGAAAAGTACTATAAATGGTCACTTCTACATGGGAACAAGTTCGCACGAATAGACAGAAAACAAATTATGTTGAATGTGGCAACGGCTTGTAATAATTTAGCACATAGCTTCTCAATAAAAAATTAAAAATTCTCTCACTCCAGTTACAGACTGCCTTTACAAATTATCTTTGCAGAATAAAGAGCAAGAATTCAGACGGAAAACTCATTTTAATCTTGTAAGTATTAGGAGTTCAATTTATTAGAATTGTCCTTATTTAATACGTTGGAAATGTACTAATTTACACTCTCCAAACTGGCACAAAACCTACTAATTTCCACTTTAAAATGCAGATCATGGAAAAAAGTAACCATGATATCTCCCAGAACAGTATCTGCCCAGAATTAATTTAATACTGCAATTCTACAAGAACAAACAGATGTCAGAAGCCTGTGACACAGATTAATTTGCAATTTAAACCAACATTTTATCATTAACTTTCCAAGTTAACAATGCCCCTGCCCAATGCAAAAAAAAAATAAATCCAATATCCAGAATTTTGGACAAGTGCAGTTTAATTTTTTACTTAATTTCTGAAGATTCCGTATAGGCTCACAATCCCACATCAATGTAACTGAATGTAACTTGTATTTTTTGAACTGAGAAATAAAATTTTATTACTTAAACAGTTGAAGATTTAGATAAAGCATGTTAAAAAAAAAAAAAAGGCATTTTGAAGTGCCATCCAAAATCTAACCACTGAATTAATATGCAAGAAATTGTGGAAGCAGACGTGAGCCCTACGGCTTTAGGCTTCTTTCAGAGAATTTTCTGTCAGATTGCTTCCCCATTAAACACCAAGATTTCTTCAAAATAACAAATCATCCAAGTATCATTTACTATTAAACATGCATTCTAAACAATAATAAAAAAGATGACAGAGAAGTGAAACAATAGTCATTTCAGAAAGCACAGTTGAGAGCTCGCTGGATTTTTCATTTAGTCCACTGCAAAATATTTATGACAGTTTGGAAAGGGTGGTGGGCTTGGGTTTTGGTGTGGTGGTTTGGTTGGTTAGTTAGTTGGGTTTCCTGAGACACTTGGAAAAAACATCTATTCCTTAAAATTCACAGTACTAATAATAACAACAAATGAACAACTAGCCCTGGAGAGACAGTTGAATCCAATTGTGGCAAGCAGTAGAACATTTATAGAATTTTAAATATTTCTTTTAATAATTGATGTACTCATTTTGAATCTTTCTGCATAGGATATAAAGTGTGAGTAGACTGCATTAACACTGCTTAAACATTTCAACTTGTCAGTATGGCCAAGTCGATTTCTGAAATATTTGCAGTATTTTCCCATCGAAACAGTAATAAAGGTAGAATAAATATATGCCACTGCTTTATAATCACTGAACATTAATGAATATTTTATGTCTTTTTAAATCTCCCTGTTTAATTTAAAAGGGTGAAATTAAGTCTCCTCCCTGCAATATGCCAATTATCTGTAAATCAAACAATAACTTGGCCATTATACTCCTTTTTGTTAATATACCAGAAGCTAATTTGAAAACACTGAACAGCATTTTTAGGTAATAATTGAATAGTCCTTCCTGCCCTCTTGTGGTTGGCAACTGCAGCTCACATAGAGCTTTTCCACGACTACAAAAATATACCAGAAGGAAAGTAAACTATTAATTTGTTAAAGTGTAAACAAGGGGGAGGGGGGGGGGGGGTGGTTAAAAAAAAAAAAAAAAAAAAGTTAACAGTCCCTGGAGAGGAGAGAAGAGAAGGAAAGGTGTCACCGGTTCCTCCAAATCTCACAGACTAGCTAGATTCATCAATCATTTGTTACAATGCTCACTCTATGCTAGAAGAAAAAAATTAATAATCCATTAGGAAATTAATATACAAAACAGTCCTTGTTTTCTGTAATTAGACAAGTGTTTGCCAACCCTTTCACCTCAGCCAAAATCCCAGTGATCTCCACAAGACTTTGAGCAGACAGACATATTCACCTGTTTAACATCAGCTGCACAGAAAGGTCCGGAGTTCTCTTTTCATTTCAGCCTCTGAAATGTTCTCAATAATTTTATACACTCTGTTGGATGTAATATTTAGATACAAGACAGAAAAGCAAAGAAAGGTGTTTGACCCTCACACTGGTTATAGGGTTGTAGATGTTTTGGGTTTTTTATGTTGGTTGTTTAATAGGGAAAATCATAACTGCCTTTTAAATTACATCGACTGTATATTAACTTATTGACTGTAACCTGCCATTCCCAACAAGAAAACTTCAGTGCACATAAAGGCAGCCTAGATTCCCACACATCGTCACAGTTTTCTGGTTCCTTTAACCTGGGTGAGACCCACCAGCAAAGCAGTAATTGATACAGCATAGATAAAAAACAAACAGATACTATGTATGTATGTGTTTTCTTTTAGAATCTCACAATTTAAAAATTAAAAGCAAATATTCTGATAATTTATTTCCGTAGATATTCAAATTATTTTAATTGTAAAGAGTCAGCATGGCTTCTCAAAAAACAAATTGATGCAAGTATGTTTGTTTGCTTATATTACTAAAAAAAAAAAAACCAACACAGACACACACAAACACAAAACCACACACACACAAAACCCATACCTTACTAAAATACGTTTAAACAGGTAAAGTAGAAAACAGCATTTCACATAGAGGAAAGATCAGAATTTAGATCTTAAGAATAACAGGACTCACAATGAAAACAGTTAATGATCATTTTCATTGCTGTATGACATACTGCTCCTATAGCTAATATTACAGAACTTAAAATAATTCTGTCTACAATATCAGCATATGACATGAAAAACTTCAATAAAATCTGATCAACCCTAAAAGATTGAGAGAAGTGTCAGACCAATAGCAAACATACATTTAATTTGAAAAGCAAACATTTAACCTTATTGTTTTGCAACGTGAATTCTGAAGAGTCACAGTTCTAGACTGTTTGTTGTTTCCAGAAATGAGGGGGTTATATGAAAAATAACATCCAAAACATCTGGCATTAGACGAGTGCTAGGCAACAACCTTTGGCTTTAGCAAGAAGTTGTAAAAATATGCAAGGACTGCTTTGTTCTAAATTCAGTGACTCCAGAGTCATGTTAAAGGTATTTGTCCCTGTAAGACTTAATTCTGATGAAGTTCTCTACAATATCACCCCTTGCTGGCCATTCTACAGAACAGCAGTGACGCCCATTATACACAAAACCATTTGGCTCCCAAGCCAGTAAGAATTACAGCACTAGCACAGCAACCAGTAATAGCAGAGGTGCCTACAAGATGGAGATGGAGCTGGTTAAAAGAAGGGAAGACAAAGGGAGTTTCAAGGAAATTAAACATAAAATGTAATTTGAATAACTGTCTTTCCTCACCACTCTAGAAAAACTCAGTAAACACTGCATGTATTTTGCTACTACAATGCAAAAAGAAACATCTTTTCTGTATAATTTAATAGAAAACCTTTTTAAGGCCAAGTTCTTTAATCAAATTACAGCAATCTTGATGATCCAACCAAAAAATGACTAATAAAATAAAGGCATATCCATCAAGACCACGTAAACCTTCTTTAACAGATTTGGCATTAGCTATAATGAGCTACATTTATTCTTCAGCTGTGAAACAGCACTCACCTCCTGAATGGTACTGCTTCCTGAGAAGTTGAGGTTGTACTCCCGCTGGACTTCTCGATGGGTGACGATCAGCATGAAGTTTTGATTTAATGACTCCTGCAGGGCACTGAAATGGTTGAAAGAAAAACAAGAAAATCAGGGATAAGCATGTTATAGCTTGTTTTACAGTTAGATGCAGAAACCCCAGGGTACCCTAAACTCTACATGGACATGTCCAGGCACAACATCATCATCTCTCTTTTCACTCTTAAATGCAAGGAAGCATGCTGAGAATGACCAAAGGCCATTCCTGAACTCCTTCCTTAATAAGGTGACTGCAGCCTTTAAAGCTCTTCTGATGTTAAGTATTCTCAAAATTCAGAGTCACATTATCTTCACAAACATCAGGTATACTTAGCACTCATAAAGCCATTAATACCAGACTTGTAAGCATAGTGATGACCAGACAAAATATCAAGCTACAATGCACATTAAAAACTGATGGTAAGTAGAACAAGGCAAAGCATGCTCTCGCTTCTCTAGGGTTACCTGAAGCATAAACCAAGTGGAAATTCTTCCGCTTAGTTTCATTCAAAGCACATAAATCCAGCTAACTAGAACTAGAAAACTAACCACAGCAAAATTCTCATGGGGGTATTGAGCATTTAGAAAAGTTAGTTCTGCTCAAATTGTTTAAAACATACATTAAAATGTCTTCAATCATATGAATTAAAACAAAATAAATCTTAAGATACAGATTAAATAGGCCAACTATATACTCATGTTGCCACAAATGTGGGATTTTTTGTGTGATTTTCCTGGTAACAAAACATCTGGATGTTAAAAAGGCATCCTGTTTCCTTAATCAGGTACAAAATTATGCAGCTATCTACTTCTCAAAATAAAAGGCAGGACTTCTGTTACAGACATGGCAATTGCAGCTGCGTACAATCTTATACAGGCTGCAGCAACATGGTAACACAGCTTGGATTTCTAAACATTTATGCAGACTTGACCTGTTCAGTGGCATATGGAATTAAATTGAGCTTATTTGATTCTTTTTGGTTTTATCACATACTCTTAAAAGAATGACAGACTGGATTTTTTTTCTTCACATCTTCACTATTCCATGACACTTCAAGATGTCATTCCTTTTAGCAATAAAGGGCAAATTCTGTACGCAGACGAACACAGCTGTATCTTAAGATACAAGACGAGAAGAAAGACGGCTAGATTATTTGAAACCTGATTTGTTAGTTTTAACTTCTACCGGAATTACTGATCTGCAGTTTTGCTGCTCAGATCGTAATGAACCCATGCAATACTCAGGATGCTTTAGCAAGAGATGCACAATCTGCTTTAACATCTTAAGAAAGATTACCTTACAAAAACATCTTCACTCAGCAACTTAATTTGGATTCTGTGACATCTTAAACATAACAATCACATACTACAAAACAAAATCATGAAGTGCTATTTCTCATCTTTTATCATTTTGTAATATGGAAGATAAATATAAATTACTGTCAATGCTAAGTATGATCAAGTGTATGAGACACACTACAAATGTAATTGAAGGCATTAATTTATGCTGGACATGAAGTTAGCTGCATTTGTCACACAAACTTGTAAGAAAAGGCCTAAAAAAAAAAATATCTTTAAAAAGTCAACAGTACCTCAAAAGGGGGGGGGGGGGGGGGGGGAGAAGAAAAAGATACTTCTGAAAAGTTGTATGTCTATTTACAAAGGTAATCCTAACTTGATTGTAAATAGGTTTGACATTGCCATAACCATATTTTCTTTTGGCAAATATTCAGCAGCAACTACAATACCCTGCTGTGCTTTTTCAGATTCTAATTTTTTTATTTGTTTTCAACAAATACTGGAGGCGAATGACATATTTAATTGCTCTGAAAACATTAATTACAGCATATGTGAATGGCTCTGAATTCCATACAGAATCACACAAGGCTCTGTTACAGCTATTTTTTTACTCTATCTGAAAATCTGTAAACTGATAACGTGACTCACATTTTCATTCTGTAATTGATGTAAACATAAAATGAAACAGGCTAGTTCGATTAAACCCTCAGTCTCTCAAGGTATGCATGATACACAAACTTCAGTACTATCCAAAATACAGCATGCTAATAAAAACCATCTGTTCATAGGAAAGGTTTTCCACTTCTCTATTCCATGTGGATGTGATAGCAAAGAGTATTTATAAAAGGAAAGAACACCATTCAAACAGTTCATTTAAATAAAGTGCCTTAAAATTTATGAAAAGCCTCGATTTTTGCAGTAACTAACAATTTTGACACCTCTACTTTTTGGATTTCTAAACACCACAAGCTGAATGTTGTTAACAAGCAAAATCTCAGTACATAGTCATAGCCAAATCCCAAACCAAATCCAGTCAAAAAAAGCTGCTAAAAACTAAGCTAGCTAAAAAAACCCAAACCAACCAACCAACCAACCACAAAACTGAAAAAAATAGGAAAAAATAGGTTTTGAAAGTTTTGGCAATTAAAGTGCATGGTTAATTATTCAGCTTTCCTTCAGAAAAATAACATAATGAGGAACATTACTTCTGCTTACACAGAAATGCAGTGGTCAACTGATCCAATCTTTTGAGCTCTTAGATCAAAACTTCATGTGATCTGACAGCCACAAGACCTGGGCCATGTAAGTTGACAAGTCAATGGGAAGAGGAATTGATGGCACATCCACCGAGACGTTTATGCCAACAACTTCCTAGGGTTTTTTTGAGCCATTTTGTGCCAACAATAATAAGCCCTCTGTGGGATGGGGTTGATTTGAACATACAGCTGGACAGCCAGTGATGTCAGTCCCTTCCCATACACAGTTCCTCCAGCAACTAGGGATGTAGATTGCCCCAAATTATTTGTGCCAATAGAAATCAGCTTCCAAAACACACCCTACCCTAAAATTATGTTTTCAGCCATTAAGGCTAGGATCAAACATACCAGATAAGTTGAATTTAAAGGCAGCTTCTCATTGACAGTAAGCTGAAGCTTACTTTTAATTCTTTTCAGGTGCACATAACTCTATTGAGAAGACTGACTTTGAACACAGTGCAGACTTCTAAAATTCTGGCTTCAGTGTTTGCAGCTGATTCATCTTCCTGCAAATGTTTTCAGTTGACTAGAATCTTCCAAATGAAATATCTGCACTAAAAGGGGGGGGGGGGGGGGCGGGAAATCAGGGTCAAACTCCAGGTCCATTACAGTCCAGACAAATTTTCTTCCCCCCTCCCCTTTTTTTTTTGCCATCACTGCTAAACAGAATTTAATTAATCTGAAAATTAATTAGTGGGAAAAGAAAACTGAATTCTAGAAACAGGACTAAAGTAGGCCATTCTTATCAGCACCGTTCCCCCCTGCTGCAAAACCTAGCTTTCAAAAACATTTGCTAGTGGGTTATATACTGCCATTACTTTTTTTATTTCCTCAGCTGAATGATTGTATATTTGCCACTCAGCACAGGAGGCAAAGGAGCTCAATGGTATTTTTGGTCACCTATCTCCCATTAAAGGAACTCTGCCTACACCCAAAAAAGAAGTCCAAAAACAGAGAAAAGGAAATAGACCTGAGCACAGGTATCACTCTGATCAGTTCTAGCAAGAGAGACTTGGACCAGTTTAGTATTTCATATAGATTGCCTATATAGCATCAGTTATTGGCATTATCGCAATACACAGAAACTGCAAAGGCAGACCAGGATTCAGCTGGGGTTGAAACTCTACGATATGCAAACACAAATGTTCCTCTTTGAAGCTTAAATTTCAAGCAACAGAAGTTGCAAGAATATTTTTTTTTCCCCACCAAACTCAAAATATCAAAACTCAGTTAAGAGTCTGGAAAGAGTTTATTCCCTAGCTACTCCATACAAATTCCAATACAGTAGAATTTATAAATCACAAGTCTAATAAATTAAGAACAGAAACAATATTTAGCCAAAAAATGTGTAACAGCAAATAACGCTAATCTTAGGGGACAGCAACTGTTCAATCAAGTCTATGCAATGCTGAAGCAAGATGGTATTATTGACATTTATTATATTTTAAGCCTCCAGTTTTACTGCTTTTCTATTGCTCTGTAACACTTAATATATAAAATAGATTGGTTGTATATAGTGTTAAGTGACTGCCTTAATGCTTTGATTTTTGATGCAATACTTTGCTTTAATAGCATTTTTCTTTGATATTTTAGTAATAATTTAAGCTTTGAAACAAAAAGTGTATCTTTAATCAATAATCAGCAAATGCTCCTGTTCATTGCAGTTCTGTAAGTTTTTATGAAACACATTCAGTATTTCCCATTAGGCAGTATCTTCCTCAGTCACATGGAGATTTCCCCAGAAAACTCTGAATTTTATATAAATAGGTATGACACAAGGTAATTAACATTTCCATTTTAAACTTACAGATTAATACAAGCTCATGTCAACAGAAGTCCAAATTTACTGTAATTGCAGATTATTTACATTAAAACAAAATAAGAAATCAGTATGTAAATGTAATGTTTGTTGTAGCTAATGCAGCAGGAGGTGGTAGATTAGGTTCAAACAGCAATCAGTTAGCAAATCTGGCTAACATGTAAATGAGCAGAAGCCCTTTTGTTTACATTCTATTGAATTTTAAACTTCAGGATTTTTAAACTGTCTCATGAGCAGATGTGAAAATAAAACATTAATCTTACCATTCTTACTGAAGCTTTCAAAGTAACTAAAGCAAGGCACTGCTCCTGTCCAGCTAAACAGACAATACTAATAACTGGAGTTGCAGGTTACATTGCTCTTAATTAACACTCTGCTACAGTTGATAACACACAAGATGACACATGCCACAATCACCACTGCTCTGCAACGTCCTAAAACACAGGCATTCAGCAATATATGGACCCATTACTTGAAAGACAGGGGTTGTGGGTTTTTGTCCTACTACACAGATGCTAACACTTCTTAAATAATTTACAATCGTTTAGCAAAATACATTCTTTGTAATAATCTCCAAGGTATGCACCTGGTCAAATAGCTTGCAATTGTTTTGAACTTGCCAATGATTCATCAGGTATAACGAAGTATCTAAAACTTTCAGCTATTTCACAAAAAAGTATAAATACAAAATATGTTATGCCCCATTAAAGTGACAACCAAAGAAAAAACTGATAAGAAGTATCTCCCAAAACACACAGGAGAGAAAGGAGAGACTATCCAGGTGACCTAGCTCCATGGCTAGACTCGTGTGCCTACGCTTTTGATGCCCCTCTCTTGCATTCTCCTAAACCTTTTTCCTGAACTGGGTATTGCCAGCTTTCAAGAAGCACCCCAGGCAACAAAGGCAAGGAATCACAGCCTGAGGAAGCAAAGTATCTAATCTGACCAAGCTGGTGCAAGGCATTTCTCCCCCTGGAGAATTAAATGATGAACGTTCTTTGGCACCTTTCCTTTTAAGGCTGCTTTCCAAAAGAAATTGTGTTCTTCTCCACCCACTTTTCCCATCTGGTAACTTTTGAACATATTCACTAGTCTGACGGTGTTATAAAGGTCTCAAAGATTGGGTGTAAATCAACAGCCAGGTAGAGGAAAGAGACCCAAATTACTACCCACCCTAGTGAAAGGCTGTATTACAAACATAGTATTTTATACTCCATCCATCTGACCTCTGGCCAATGATCTCAGAACTACCCACAGCACACAATTTCACCTTTCTTTCAATACTACCTGACTACCAGCTGGAGAACAGAGGCACGCCAGGCCAACTGCCTATGCAGGGATTAGTGCTACAAAACATAAGAGGAAAAATTGGAGGCAGTGTCAGAGGTAGGCAGATCATGGGATCTGCACAGAGAGGGAGGGATGGGTCACTGCAGCTGCTGGGATAAGGCAGGAATTCACTAGAAATCAGGTTTCATTACATCCACAGACCATATTGTTATTATTACGGATATTGTGCACAGATAAGTATGGCTTTACCAACTTGAAATCGTGGAAGCAGGGCATGTAACTGTACAGATGGTATTTGACATTTAAATTTAATCTTTACACCTCAATTTACTAGCATGCAGCAGTAATTCACTGGGTTTCTATTACCTATAAAAACTTTAGATATGCCACTGATGAACAAAAACACCCTAGGAGATTTTTTGCTTGTTTAAACTGCAGGATTACTTTGCCATTACATTCAGATGCTAGTTTTAAGTCAGACTGAATGGACTTAACCCAGAACTGTCACAATAAACTTCAGTGTCTATGTACCAATACACTGGAAAAGGATGTTTCAGACACTCTTCTCCCTCAGTGCCAAGAACAGGCACAAGCTGGAGTTTCTAGAGTTGTGACCAGCTTGCTCCTTTTTAGAAGGGCACACACATAAAATACCACATACTGAAATCTCAGGCTTTTCAAATATCACTTTCTGGAGATACTCAAATCACAACTATTTATTTCTGGCTCAAAACAGAAGGTATTTGAAAAAAATGGCAGATGAACTCACAAAGTAAGAGGCAAAGTTCCTTAACATCCATTAATAACAGATGTGAGCATGATGCTTTTAAAAATTGTGGGTAACAAACTAATCCGAGTAATAACTGACCTAACAGTAGGCAGTAAACAGTGTAACTGGGTTTGGTACGTTGCCTCAATTAGATGTGTTTTGATCTGCATTGATGGTTTAATTGGAGGCAAGCCTCCCCTTTCATCTAGAATTTATGACTTCAGGGAGATGATCTAGCCTTCAAATTATCCTTGTTTAAATAGCCACTAATTAATCATCGTTTGCTATCCCAAAGCTACCAACTTTATCTTAAAAAAATCCAGAACTAATCTCCAGTATGAAACAAGTATAAACTGCAAAGGTAACAACCACTTTGATTTTACTAGCGAGTAAAATACTTTGAAACTATTCATCCAATAAAAAAAAGCCTAAGTACTGTTTTTAAAAAGTTTGTTATTATGTAGCTTATTACAGTTGCAATAAACAACATTCTTCATGCCCCAGTTTTCTTTGCCGAACCGAAGACATTCAAAATCACGATACACAGCGATACCTGGGTGGAAAATTTTGAAGTTGGAACTGGATTTACAAAAAAAATACAACAGACAATTAGTATCTACGTAGCTTTTCCACACTATTTTAACCACTGTCCTTCAATTAGCTGCTGAAGTACAACGGCTTACTGTCCTCACAAAGAACTGCAGCTCACACGCTGTGCACCACCGCTCTGCTCCCGTGCCACTACTCCCTACCTTAACGCTTTTCTTTATTATTATTATTACTACTATAATTGATACCAGCATTCTTGTTTTCTCCACAGACTACACGGGTACGTGCACAAGTACCTTGGAGTAACAAATGAGATCGTGTTAGCTATTGGGAAAGCAGTTATTTATGACTAGCGACTGCCAAGGGCTGCCCGCACCCGCCACACGGCCGCACCCGCGGGAGGCCCGGCCGCCGGGGCAGAGCCCGCCAAGGGCGCCCCCGCGGCTCCCTCAGGCCCGGTTCCGAGGCGCCCCCTAGCGGCGACCCAGCGACATTCCCCGGCTGCTGGCAGCGTGCGGGCCTGCCTCTGCGCGAGGCGAGGGCGGGAAAGCACCGGCCCGAGCAGCCAGAGCAACTAATTGCAGATCGCTTTGTAAGAGTAACGATTCCGTTTTCTATAAAAATGACGTCTCGGTTTCAAACCTTATCAACATGCACTGGCACACGAGCACTCACCCTTAACTTTCTGAGTATTCACGTCACCAATAACAGCTACCTGCTCAGTTAAAGGAGATTCATCATTCGGCCTGTCTGCATATATTTTTATGTTGTAAAAGCCCAAGCAGATACAATAAAAATAATGTAACAGACATTTCAGAAAGAAAATTCTAATCTGCTGGCAATGATTTACACCAGTTTACCTCACACGACCCAACGTAACGCAGTAGCTTCTGAAAGGCCAGCTCTCATTCCACGGTGACTAGACTTTTGTTAAAGATGTCGCATCTGGGAGGTGTAAAGTTCTAGTACCTAAGCAGTTCACGTACCACACATCAAGGTTTCAAAAAACTTAAATAACCTCCTTTCCAGCAATGAGGTGCTGAGGTAGCTCATCCCAACAGTAGAGCAGTGAAAATGCTCTGTATTCACTGACTGCGGATCCCTGCAAGGACACACATGGCTTCACAAAAACCACACAAAACCGAATCATACAAGTACAATTTATGGCCAGAGGACTTACCCAGAATGACTTGAAGAAGGAGGAGGCAGGTCAGGTGTTAGAACATAAAGACTATTATTTTTTGGCAAGTGTAGAGTTTTTAAAACAGTCTGAGGGGAGAAAAATCATTATAAATACAAAACAGTCACCAATTCTGGCACATTATTTTATTTCTTTCAATTACTGATACCTACAATACCACCAAATATTTTGTGGAGATATATTTACTCTTAACTTCATAACATCCTTTTTGTAGGTGGGCCATGTTATATTTAAAAAACAACACAAACTAAAGAGATTTGTCCTGATCTTTTCTGTAACATTTTAGTTTAAGAGTTCCTTGTATGCCACCCGAGACATCTAACACTGCTTGAAACTCTCAACTCTTGCACTATAATCCCCGCCCCCACAGATGCTCAGTTTGAAACTCTGAATTCAGTTACGTGAAAACACAGTCAAGAACTTACACTATCATCTACATCTCCAGTCTTCCACCCTTTTAACAACATCTTAGATGCAGGAATCTGAAGTTCATTTTCTAGAATATGTTTGATATCTCCTGAAAAGAAAACAAAGAAAATACATAAAGTAGTAAGTGTGTGCATTTTATTACAAACAGTACTGAGTTAAAGTGTTTTTTTAAAAAAAAAAAAAGCAAGGGAAAATTTTCTGTGTCAACCTTGTAGTTACCCTTGTAACAACACTTCAAACAGTAAAAGACAAATGAAGCTCATAAAAAAGAAATAAAATCACATAATGCGTGAATGATTGGAGAATCACATAATGATTTGATGATTTGGATGTGTATTTGAGTAGTTCTACACTGCAGATAGCTAAACACACACATCTGTGGATACCTGCTACCTGGAGCAATGGCCTTCGCCAGCAGTAAAGAGGGCACGTATTTTTGATATTCAATTCCATTATCAATAGTCCTGACCTAAAGAATTGAAGTATCCATAAAATTTAACTGCTCTGACAGCTTTTTCCACATTTTGCATATTTCAATACTCTCCCTGTAGCTGTCACAGTCCTAAAATAATTCATGCTGGAATGTACCTCAGGAGCTCACCTAGCTCAAGCTCAGCTCGAAGGTCTAATTGAACCAGTTTAGCCAAGGATTTGTCCAGCTGACTCTTGAACACCTCTAAGGACAGAAATTTGACAGTTTCTCTGGCCAACCTGTTCTGGTACTTCACCACTCTCAATTTTTTTTTAAAAAAAGAACTATCTTTTTATTGAATGGGAATTTTTGATGTTGCAGATTGTGTCCATCATTGCCTCTCATCTTATTATCACGCACCTCCAAGAAGAGTCTGGCTCCATCTTCTCTGTGTCCTCCCAGCAGGTAGCTGTAGACAGAGATAAGGCTTCTACCTCTCCCCTTCTCATCCCCAGGCTGAACAAATCCAGTTCTCTCTGTCTCTCCACCTACTCTGCCTTGTGCTCCAGTCCTGTGACCGTCTTGCTGGCCTCTGCTGGACTCACTGCAGAATGTCAACAGCTTTCTCGTACTGGGGACCTCAAAACTGGATGCAGTGCTCCAGATGCAGTCTCACAGTGCTGAACAGAGCAGAATAGTTATTTCCCTGGATCCACTGGCTACACTCTTGCTAGCATAACCTAAGACATGGCTGGCCTTCGCTGCAAGGGTGCACTGCTGATGTATCCCTAGATCCTTTTTTTTTTTTTAATACAGTTGCCTTCTAGCCTGTCAGTCCTCAGCCACTTATCAGGTGGGACAACATGGAGTTATGCCGTTCCAGATGCAGGACTTTGATTTCTTTGAACTTCAGGAGGCTCCAGTCAACCCATTTCTCCAAACTGTCCAGGGCCCTCTAAATAGCAGCCTTGCCCTCCAGAATATCAGCCACTTTCTCTGATCTGTACACTTTATGAACTTGCCAGGAGTACTCACCTGAACAGCCAGGTTTTTCATAAAGACATTAAGTAACACTGGCACGAGGACCAACGCCTGAGGGACATCCCTAAACTAGTAACTGTTCACCAGTCAGATTTTGAGCCCAGCAGTCTAGGCAATTATCTACCTACCCTACCAGCCAGCCCACGTATCCAGTCCTTACCTTAACAATATGACTACAAGAACACTACACCAAAGAATGTCAAAGGTCTTACTACAGGCAAAGTGACATCCACCATTCTCCCCTTGTCCACAGAGCCAGTTCATCAAACCATAAAAGGCAAGTAATATTGAATAGCCACAATTTGCCCAGAGCAAATATGTGCTGGACATTCCAAATCACCTTATTTTTTTTCCCATACTCAAAAAGGGCTTCCAGAAAGATTTTCTCCATAATCTTTCCATAGACCAAGTTCAGTAGTCACCACTGAACAGTAGGCTTAGATTTTCGTTAACCCTTCTTCTCATGCTGGTACATACAGATACACTTCTAATCCCTCAGTGGTTTCAGCTTCAACTGAGCTTTGGTCTTCCTTAACTCCAAACCTGCCTACTGTGGCAACATCTCTGTATTCTTCCTGGGTAGCATGTCACTGCCTTCCACCTTCCGCATACTTTCTTTTTGTATTTAGCTTAGTCAGAAATTCTTTGTTCTTCTATGCTGACCTTCTTTCATGCTTTCTTCTCTTTCTGCATGTTAGAAGGAACTGTTGTTGTGCTTTAAAGAGGTTGCCCTTGAAGACTGACCAGCTCTTTTGGCCCCCTTTGCCCTCCAGGGCAGTGTCTCATGGGATCCTGCGAAGCAGACCCCTGAAAGAGCCAGAAATCTTCTTTCCTGAAGTCCACGATGAAATTCTACTGTTTGCCTTGCCCACTTCTCTCAGGACTTTAAAACACAAGGCTACCCTCAATTTTTATATGCCAAAATAGACAGAAGTTCTATACTGACTGCTCTCTGCCCAACATCTTATTAACTTCTTTCAGGTATAAATAATTCAGAAAAAAAAAGTACTACGGCTGATCAGGCATTTCTATCTGCCTCACAAGGCTGCAACTCGGTGTAGTGCAGCACAGCGGAAAACAAGCAACACTGATCAAGAACTCCAACTAATCACCACTAGGTGGCACCAGCCAATACCAAATCAAATGCTAAAAAGGCAAATAAGGATCAAAAGTTTCAATTTCAAATTCCATCACAGACGTAAGGCTGCAGCATTGAAGTGTTTTGATCAACTATTTCTTCATGTAGTTCCTTATTTTGATCTTTATACGCTCTTCACTAGAAATGAGAAGTAAAAAAATCCCACAAAACTTTTCTTAGCAAAAGTAAATCAATTCACGGTTTGGGGAATTTAAATAATAACATGCTCTGCAATACTACCAATAGCATATTTTTAACTTACATTTACAAAATGTATCAATTTTAGGATAAAGACAATGAACTGATAAAACAAATCTTAATTTGCAAAGAAGAGTCAAATAAAAAAAAAGAATGCAATTATGCTCTTAACACTGCAAAGAATTCCTCTGATCTTGTCACTAATCCTGCACAGAAAGAGATGCCATAGAGATTCAAAAAGGAAATGTCAGGATCATCTGCCTATTAGTGGATTGCATCCACACTAATCTTACCCCAAATTACATTTTCATGCCTGAACTTAATCAGCAATCTTCATTTTGCTTCTGAAGCAAATTCATAAGAAAACTAGATTTCAAAGTATTTGATAGATCACTAACCTTTACAATGGATTAGTGAAATTTTACTTTTTTAAAGCTCCAAAGAGATTTGAAAATGGTTAGTAGCTGTGGAGGCTGCATTTTCTGGGGGATTCTTTTTCTTTTTTGAGGGGCTTTGTTTTGCTTTTTTCGTTTTGTTTTAACAATTTTACCACAACAGTTTTCACTTCATTTTTACAAATCCTTACCAACTGTGGAGCTGTCTTCAAGTACTACATCCACATTTCTATCTCTGTACTCAACCCTGAAGTCAAGCATTCGAGGTTGTCTTTCCACTATTTGTCTAGATGGCACTACATGGCGAAATGCTGAGGATGAGGAAGGAGTTGAAGAAGCTGCTGTAGAATGACTCGTGGGGCCATACGCTGGTCCATGTAAAGTCTCTCCACCATACTCACTGAAAGATATGTAGATAAGTAGGTTTAAACAGAACAGTTAATATGTTTAATTTGAAGTTAACAAAGCAAAATGGACAGTATTATTCACATACTATGGTCCACAGCGCACGGTCTTGAATAAACTACGCTGTCATATCTGAAAGTATCGTTTTACTAATAATTAGCAAATCACTTTCAGATCAGCAATTTTAACATTTCAGTGACTCAAAAGTGCTATAGGAGAACAGCTTATATGACAAACAAGCATTTAAGCCATTATTTCGGTCTAAAGTTTACTATATAATTAATATCAGAATTGTCTTAAGAAGGATTACTTCCTGTCCCAGCAATGATGTGACCAGATAAAAACTGGCACCATGGCAACAACAGCTATCTACATCATTGGGCTAGTATCAAATGGAAACGAGAATAAGAAATAAGGCTTAAAATACTGCACCTGGATCGGTAATTTTCCACTAATTTGGTATTGGAAAAAAGTCAGATATGAATAGTTACATAGTAATTAAGATAATGAGCTATATATCACAAGAAATACCTAGAAGTACAACAGTAATGCAATGCCGAATTCTAGCTTGCCTTTAAGCTCAAAATCCTTCAAGCCTCCTGGTCACTCATAAAAGGATGTCTCCATACCTGGCTGCTCAAGAATACATACAGCATTACAGGTCAGAATAAATTGGGAAACCCTCACTACCCAGTGAGCCTCTCCACAAGAAGCATGTAACTGGGGTTAGAAACAAAGGTAACAAAACATGAAATTTAAGGAACATTACTCCAAGCAAAAAATCCCCTGTGATGTACAGGAATTAAATTTGGAAGGCTAGAAACTTCATAGGGTAAGCCTGGAGCTTTGCCTTACAGATGTTCTTATCAGGAAGATTATCTGTGCTGGGTAGTTACAGTGTATCATGATGGAGGATGCAAGCTAATAAAATGTATGCACTGGAAGAATGGAAGTTGAGCAAAGAAGGATTTAGGAAATGCTGAGATGTAAGTGGTCTCATTTCCATTCTTAAACAGAACTTCTTTGAAAAATGCATTCTGTCCTTGGAAGATACCACAATATCTCTCAATGCAAATCCTTCTCATAGCAAGCCAAATCTGTCATCCAGAAGAGGCCTGAACATAAAAAGGTGTAAGTGTGGATGGTGTGCATATCACAGAAGTGCAGAAATTATACACAGCTGTTGCAAATCCCATCACTGTACCTTCCACATTTGAAAAAGAAAAACATGTTATGCTTGTAAAACAAGGGTCTCCACTTCTCACATCAGCAAGCTCAGAAGGACGAATTCCCATCTACAAGGGCCCACGCTCAAAGGTCAAAGACCCACTTCAGAGGTCTAAATAGTACAGGAAACTGTCTTATTTTCAGGATTTAAAAAAGTATGAATACTGAGTGATATGTTATTGTCTCAAATCTGATGGTCAACTACGAATAAAGTACTATATTTTGTTAACAGAACCCAAGATGCACTGAATATCCTGATTCTCAGGACTGGACTTTTTTTTTATTATTATTACACAATGTAACTGAATTACAAAACAATTCTTTTTTCCCTTCAAGAAATTAACTTACTTCAAGTCCAGTTGTATTAATTCTGCTTGATTCCACCACAAAAGGCATCCTACATAACTGACTGACAACCTCTACTGGGACATCAAAAGCCTCCTATCAGTAAAATAAGCCTCATCTGAAAACCACTGGAAACTAGGTTTCTAACTCTTCTAAGCCTCCTTTTAAACCACTTTCATTGGAAGAAAAAAAAAGATTGGACATTTGACTGTCTAACCATTTCTAAAAAATAATAAATTAGCGTGGAAAAAAGCTGTAAGTGGGTGGACACTGGACAACCTTGTTAGCTAAGTCAGGCATGATGACTCCCCAGCTCCTTCCCCCTGACCAAATGGTTCCAAACATTCTGCTATTTTGAATATAAATGATTTGAGGTCAGGACCTACGAACATAGGTAGAAAGACTGCTCAACACAACTGAGACTTGATCTCAAATGGACTAGGTAGGCCTGATGGTAAATAAACAACTAGTAACTTCACTAAGCAAACAAGCTTTTAACCCAAATCAAAAAGACCAACACCGAACTGAGTGGTGCAGTCAACATGCTGGAGGGAAGGGACGCTATCCAGAAGAACTTTGACAGGCTTGAGGGGTGGGTCCAAGTGAACCTCAAGAAGCTCAACAAGGACAAGTGTGAGGTCCTGCGCGTGGGTCAGGGCAATCCCAAGCACAAACACAGGCTGGGCAGAGAATGGACTGAGAGCAGCCCTTCGGAGGACTTGTGGGTGTTGGTGGAGAAGCTCAATATGACCCAGCAATGTGCATTTGCAGTCCAGAAAGCCAACGGTATCCTGGGCTGCATCACAAGTTTGGCCAGCAGGTCGAGGGAGAAGATTCTCCGCTTCTATTCTGCTCTTGCGAGGCCTGACCTGGAGTGCTGCATTCAGCTCTGGGGCCCCCAGCATAAAAAAGGGCATGGACCTTATGGAATGGGCCCAGAAGAGGGCCATGAAGATGATCAGAGGGCTGGAGCAACTCTCCGATGCAGCCAGGCTGAGAGAGTTGGGGTTGTTCAGCCTGGAGAAGAGAAGGCTCCAGGGACACCTTATAGCAGCCACCCAGCACCTAAAGGGGGCCTACCAGAAAGATAAGGACAAACTTTTTTGTAGGGCCTGTAGCAACAGGACAAGGTGTAATGGTTTTAAACTAAGAGAGGTTAGACTTAGGTTAGATATTGAGAAGAAATTCTTTACTGCGAGGACAGTGAGCCACTGGCACAGGCTGCCCAGAGCAGCTGTGGATGCCCCATCCCTGGCAGTGTTCAAGGCCAGGCTGGATGGGGCTTGGAGCAACCTGGTCTGGTGGAAGGTGTCCCTGCCCGTGGCAGGGGGGCTGCAACTAGGTGATCTTTAAGGTCCCTTCCAACCCAAACCATTCTATGATTCTATTAACTAAAAACTGACTCTGATGACAGCTTTTGTAAGTATTAACAGATGCCAAAACACCACTTTACCTACATTATTTATCTCTTCTCATCATTAAAATAATTTTTTTCAAAGAGTACATTGAGTATGTTTCTAAACAAAAATTTAAGCACTATTTTACTGTCTCTCTCAAGTAATTCAATTCCTGTTCTGCTGTTTCCAATTGCCTCATCAGCACTTACAACCTCATCCTTCAGTAACATCAAGATATCCAGGCATCAGTATACAAGCCAAAATTTAATTCAGAAGCTGAAAGAAAATCAGTAAAGCTAATTTTAGAAGGAAGCAAGCTTACCTTATCTAACACAGTATCTGCTGCCTGTAATTCAATTTTTTAAAAAGCTACAAAAATACAAAGATTTTTGGCTGGGGACAGGGAAGTACAGAATATTAACACCCTTAAAAACGCATAAGGAAAAAGAAAATACTTAGCCAGGAACACCTGTAGACTTGCCTTGCAAATTTTTTGATCGGGGTAGGGGAGACGCGGGGATGGGGACTGGGGACAGATGGGACAGGACACGGGAACGGGGGGGAACAACCAAAAAAACCACAACAACAAAAAAACAACCAAAACACCAACAAAAAACCACCAAGTCCTGACATCCAAGAAAGCATACCAAAGTCTAGGCTCAGTAAAGAGACAATCCTGCACAGAATGACCCCAAACCCAATTAATTCAAAATAGAAATTAATTTGAACAGGCATTCAAGCTGGTCCTCCGCCAGTATAGCAAAAATTGAACATTAAATCAGCTTTGCCAGGAACAGTATTTGTGGCTCCAGAAACTGCTTTAAAAGGATAATTACTTCATCATCTTAGGATTCAGGAACAAAAAAATGTAACGATTACCCAGCAGCATTCTCTCTGTGTACTACTCCAGTCTTCTGTGCTTACCTTTGTAGAATGCCGTTTTCTTGTGGTATTACACCATTTATAGCTGCCTGAAAAGAGAAAACAAGTTTTGAGTCAAGGATACAGAGCAGCAAAAACACACGAGAACTTCTATAGTAAGTTTTTAAAAGTGACGAGCTTGCTTTAAAATATGGCATAAAACGTTCTCCATTCAGTGAGCATTCTTGGTGAATAATACTGTCAAAGTACCTGCATAAATTAAAAACCATATCTAAGCGCAAACAAACATGAACTGAAGCTCACACTCCTATGAGAGTGCAACGGATTTCCCAGGTGGAATGCAACAGGAATAAACTGCATGGCCCACGTCCAGTAAATCTAACACTTTGTACACTTGGTACATACATACAGTGAACATACTGCTTTCAAATACATCAAGCTAACGGCACAGACAAGGCAGCCAGACAGCACGTACACAGATAACCTAGTGTTTCCCAGAAGTATCAGACCTGCACAAACCTATAAACCCACACAGCCACACACACACTGCATGTCACAAGCCTGACGTGCTCACAAATTGCTAAAGTTGGTGCAAACAGCTACTCAACAGGACACATGCCTCGATCACACCTATGCCTTCCAGGCAACCTGCTTCTACCTCACACCATTTAGCCTCTTAGAAGTCCTCATGTTCCAGGGACTCACAGAAATTACTATCCCCAAAAATCAAACAATCTTCAAGTAGAAGAGGAAGTAAGGTTTATGTGGTTAAATATCGTTCCGTGATGTCCAGATCATCAGAACAAAATATTACTTATAGAAGTATAAGTACAATGCTACCAAGCTGCATTCAGATTCGGTTTTATTTGAAACTACAGAACTATTACCTATAAAAATATCTGCATTAATTCTATCTCATATTAAAATGCATTCTTTTTAAAATAATAACACACCCCAGCTACAAGTTCAAAACCCCACTGCTGACAAAACTGTCTTTCTCAACCTGTTACGGCATTGCTCCGTTCTGCATTGCACAAAGCTTTAATGCATTTCCAGCACATCTGATGCTATAGAGGTTTGTATAAATTTTGAAGTTATATGTAAGTCAGATGAGAGAAAAACTTGGAAAGCAAGTAAGACTCTCTTCAACAGTATTCAGAAGACAACTTATTTCAGACAACTTTACAGCACCAAAAAAGTGTTTTAAAATGATCCCATCACTAGGATTTTTCAGATTAAGGGGCAGTGAAAGTGACACCATGTGAGCTGCTGAAGACTACTTACACGTTTCACTCCTCAGCTGATTAAACTTCATTCTGATTATTGTTAGAAGATATTGGAGTAAAGATGTCAGAACCCTACCTAACTTCAGGCTTTTAATCCTAGCCCAGCAGTGGGCAGATAAGGTGGAATAGCACAGGAGGGAATTTGAGAAGGAAGGAGAAAGAATTCCAAAAATATCTAGAGAGGAGAAAAAACAGACCCCAAAAGACTAATTCGATTTCTGCTCTTTGATGATCTTTATAATCACTATTGTATTCACAGGCACATATTTGTTAGGCTTAACAGTGAGATTAAAGAGAGCTTGTAGTATCCCACTAATCTTTTTCTGCTGTACCAGCAGTGATTCATGCATTTCTACTGTCACGGCTTCTAATATCTGCTTTCATATGTCAGCTATACCTGACCTATTGGCCAGAATAGCTGGTGTACGAGTGTCTGGTCCCTGATGAAGAGGAGGACACTGATGTTTTGAAGCTCATAGATTCCCTGGTACTCTAGGAGGCCGCAGAACTAAGGACAGTCATCACCTATCAACATCATTTTTACAGAGTGACATTAAAAACAAAACAAAACAAAACAAACAACAGCTTAAGTAAGTGCTCAATCAACATAAAAATAGATTAAATCAAGATTTAAAGGCTATGGTTTCTTTTTTTCTGAATATATAAACACGGGGTTGGTTTTTTTCAATTTCCATTAATAGATAAGGCTACATAAAGTCAAAAAGTATTACTGCTGAACTCTGCTAAGTAACTATGATATTGCAATAAGATTTATGTATTTAGAAACAAATATTCCACAAATAATAGCAAAAAAAGCAGACAAGGAAAAGGGTCACCAGTATCTATAAGCTACAGCAACTACCCATGAGGCTACACCAAATTACAGTGAAAACAAAGCTTCCTACCGGATCAGGTTTTAAATCAGTTTATCCACCATGCATGGCAATAACCAGTGGTTTCTTTTTAACCATGTGTCTCATTTATCATCATTGTGGTTTTTGCAGTCACACATAGCTCTTGATCATTTTCATCTAGTAAACCTCCAGGAAAAAGTGGGAGGCTTTGGTTTGTTTGGCTTTTTCCTGTATTGGCTTTACCCTGCCATACTCCTCAGCAACATACATTTCATTCCTGTCAATCAACAGGTAAAGCTGGCTGAAAGACAATAATAGCCTTCATTTTGCATCTATAGGATACAGAGAGCAAATACAGGGTTTTGTACCACAGGACCTACACTAATAATGATCTGATGGTGCAAAAGAATTCTCTTTACTGGGAGAAAAAGAAGCTGCTTCAGCCATGAAGAAATATAACACACTTTGGCATTTCCACACTTCTTCTGTCAAAGCTCATGTCTCTGTCTCAGAGGATTAAATCAGCTCAAACTTCTTCTAAGCCCAGTTGGGTTAAATACGATAGAGGCTCCAAGCTATTTTCTTTAAAACTGAATAACTCACTTGTTCACATCCCCAGTTTTGTAAACTTGATGACATTTAAGGGGCATTGCAGTAAGAAAAAACAGCAGCAGCATTATGTACTTTTTTTGATGGAAAGACCTCTATTAACCACACTGTAAAAATAAAGAGTCTGGACACTGTTTGTTAAGCAAGATGGAAGACTAAAATTATATAGATAGCAAATGGCAGCAGTGCACATGTAGATATTGCATAAATATTAAATATCCATGTTCTTGAAAAACATCTGTAAGTAGACCCTGAAAAGAAACTAAGAAAAAGGAACAACCATCTGCTTTAGAATTTCATAGGAGAAAGATTGTGACTATTGAAAAAAAAAAATTAAAAATAACAAGTTATTAAGGCAAGATCTGTTCCAGGCTGTTCCTCCCCAGTGTCAGTCCCCTTTGAGAGAGGATCAAGTCTCTATGGTTAATCAAACATTCAAAGTTGTGGGGATTTTTTTTGGTTTTTTGTTGGGTTTTTTTTTTTTTTCGTCTTTCCAAACAGGGATCATTTGATCATCAAAAATGGCCTCTGTGACTAATATACAGTAATTAAAAGATGTATTGCCCTTGAAACAATTTCAGTGCGTTAAATCTATTTGTGATTTATTAAATATAAAGATACCATGTCTGGCTCAGAAAATTTCTTCAGCTTCCAATAACCTGTTGCTTAGACTGCTACCAGGGAATTAGCACTCCATGCTTACACTGTTCTCATGCTGTATATCCACAAGTGTCACCGCTAGATACTGGGTACCACAGTTCAGATGGGTATTTGCCTGTTCTAATGTTATCACTATTTAAAGAGTAAAGCTCACCTTAAATGGAAAGTTATAGGGGTTTCATGAAATTTTTCCTAAAGCCAAGAATCTTAGGTGTGTCTCAGTGCTATCCATATACAAACTCTACCATTAACACTGTTCAAACTTGGAACAGAGGAATAGAAGCCAGGACATAATTACTGCTTTGATAACAACATTCAAACAACTTCCAGGCCCACAATTTGTTTTAGGAAATTATAAGCCAAATTTATTTATTCTTGATTTATACATTTTGTTTAGAGACATCAGTCATATACCCAGGAATTGAAGCAGTTTATTTAAGAATTTATTAAACACTGCATGACCTGATCTAATTGCACCTGCTTTGGACCAGACTGATGTCCAGAAATAACTTTGAATCTCAAGCAGTCTGTGACTCCATCATCCAACTGTATAGGATATATTGATAAACATTACTGAAAATCCTGCCTATTTAAAAGTGAATGGGAAGACAGGAATATGATGTAATACTGGACTGATGAGAGCCAGTTACAAAGGTTCAATGTAGCAATACTCTTCTCGTGTTTGTTTCAGCAGCAAGCTTCCAAATTACAGTATCAAAATTTTTTCAATCCAACTTTGTTTCGTGCAAACATTGGAAACAACAAAGCAACAGGGTTAATGAAAGGTTACCACATTCATTAACAGTTTGGGCAACCCAGCAGCTCTGTGGTATTCTACAAATGGACTGAAATTATTTCAGTGCCTAAAGAACATTGTGAAGCAAACTGAAATTTAAAGCTTTTCCTCAAGGGAATATTAACTTAAATAGATTAGTCAGTTCTGACTAAATGTGACCATCTTTTATGAGTACAAAACAGTCTTAGTGAGAAAACCAAGAACCACCATTTCTTAATAATACGATAAAGCAACTATGTTGATGACTTCTCTCAAAATATACAATTGTAGTACTAACCATTTAAAAGCAATTAAGCACATCTTACAGTTTATCCACCATGCATCCCAGAGGGATGAGGGTCTTACAAATAATTAAGAACAAACTGGTATTTTAGATAGCACAAACATTAAACTCCCTAGTTTAAAACACTCAGTGGTTATCACTGTTTGAAGACAAACTGGATCTGCTAATTATGTTACTTAAAAGCAGAGGTCTACCTATACTGATTGTATATTCAAATGGGGCAGGGAATTCCTTCCTCTTCATGAACTACAGAAGGAAGGTAGTTCTTAAATTTCCAGAATTTAAGAGTGATGTTTAGAAGCATTAAGAGTTAACCGCCAAAAGCACAGTTGAAGGCTTTTGCAGTGGGTAAGGTGAGAGAAGATCTTTCTCCATGGCTACCTCTCATCCCCTCTCCCTTCCAATTTCCATACCACACAACGGTTTTGGCTGACAGATACTGATCCTACCCTAGATACAGATCCTTTAAAACCTTCCCCATTCAACCCTCTAGCCCAATGAAGAGCAAGACCTTTCAACAAAGCAAGATGTAAGATCAGTTTTCCAAAACAGGGTATTAGAAAACACATATTTAAGCAAAAGAAGAAATAAGTTCAAGCAACACGGTGCTGGGAACACAACCCTTCCAGAAGAAGAGGCTGGAGAGATGTAAATACTGTGCATATGTGAACACTGCACAAATTTTATTGAGATAACGATATCAGCTTAATGCAACCAGTACGAGTTTATGTATGAATCAGCTTGCACAGAGTTTTAAAAGCCTTATTTATGTTTGACTGAATTCAGCAAGTCCACTTCAGTCTATTTAATAAAGTCCACACAGAGCTTTACATTTGTTTAGCTAAAAATTGAGAAGGTTTACATTAAACAAACACAATATATGAATGAGACACAGACATAGGGTAATAGGAACTGCCATAGCAAATAATTTAATCCAAAATCCAAAGATGACCAACCAAAAAGTATCAACTGCTTCAGAAAGTCACAGGGAAATATAATGGAGTAACTTGCTCACAGGGCATTTTCTTCCAAACCCCCAATTTTCTGTAGGTCTGACACATTCAGATTTATAGTAATTATAATTTCTTGTTGCATTCCACTTAATCAAATAACCTCACAACCCACATATTTATTATTTTTATGAAACTCAGTAAGAGCCTTTTTCGATGGAAGGATTAATCTATTGTGACTTTCAAAACTCTATATTCTTCCTCAAATGCTACAGCTCATAGATTTTTACTTCTGGTTTAAAATGTCTGGTAAGCTAAAAACCCTAAGTTCTGCATTTTGGGTCTTTCCTGTTCATTTTGCCTTTTCTTCCTGTTATATATTTAATGTCTCTTTGATACAAAAACAATTTCTCTCAAATCAGAAATTCAGAAAGTTTACCCCACGCCGTTTTCTACATTAGCAGAAGCAAAGAGAGCTCACCGTCTTAGAGGAAGGGGTGCTACCAGTTTTTAGGACTGTATTTCAAAATATAGCCAAAAAAATGTTTGTTTTGTTGTTTCACACTACAAAACAAATACAAGCCTATTTTAATACTTGCCTGACCCCTTCAGCATTTAATCTTAGGCTTATTCCTCAAGTCTGATTACACAAGTGGATACAACACCAAAACCTACACAGAAAACTTCACAAGAGAGAGAAATGACGTGCAAGACAAATGTACTGTGGTTTTTGAGTTCTGTAAAATAAAAAAAATATATATAACTGTTCGATTTTGGAAATATCAGCCAGGATTCCTCTGTCCTATCAATCCATCCTGCTTGAGGCTCACTCAAGATTTGCTGAATTCAAACAAACTAATCATGTGTTTTAAAAGGTAGAAATGTAATGAAATATACTAAAAGGCCCTCAGTACGCAATCTATAATATACTAGAAAAAGCATTTCTTATCTTTTTCTATTTTATGATATACTTCCACAGCATAAAAGGGTCATTTATACTACTCTGTTTTCAATTTTAATTCCATTTCAATTAATACTACTACTAATTTGGGCTAAATGTGATATTTCCCCTGAAATACAATATTCTTACTCTAATCTTGTTGCTTTCACATGATAAATTGCTTATCCTAAAGATTTAAAATCCATTATTTTATTTCGTATTCAAACAAAATAAATGGTTGATAAAACTCCAAACGCTTTGTACCACGGGGTGCTTTAAAAAAAAAAAAAAAAAAAAACACAAAACACACAAAACACAAACAAAAAGAAAACCAGGAAACAAAACCCAAAACCAAACAAATGTTATCCAAAAAGGAAAAAATAAATAATTAAATTATAATCAGTAAAGGAAAATAGTTAGTGAGACAAAACATGCACAAAAAGATAAAAAAAGCAAAAGTGAATTTTAAATTGCTTCCAAAGTATAATCTGCGTGACAAAGGAACATACTTTTATATATAACAGCAAAGCAAAACAGGGGAAGCACAAAGACTTATTAGTTCCTTTTGAGCATGGAAGTATTTCTTGCCATGAAACTAACTTGCACGGTTCTGGTGTATGCATACATTTCAGTAATAACAGTGTATGTTTTGAAATAATGTTCCCCTAATAACCTTTTTGGCAAATACTAATTTGGGGTTGTGTTTCCAACAGAACTGATCATAACAGGGAATGCCAGATGTAGATGTGTCAAAACATTTGTTCTGACCTGCTGATACTGTGATTTCAGGAAACTGGATAAAAAGAAAGGCTATGCATAGACTTTTCTTGTTAACAGTTTACAACAACGAAGTACTAAATTTGGAAATAAACAGCAGAAGCTTTACTAACTGATGCTGACAAAAACATACTGCAAGTATTACTCAAATACTGCAGTCAATTTGGATTAATAAAATAAAGGTTTGTTGAAATCAGCTGTAGTAAATACAATCACTTCTTTCTGCCCCAAGACATCGAGATTGTATGATGAGATTCCCAAGCAGAGGAACATGGCTGCTGTGCAGCCTTATACAACTACCACATCTTGCCTGTCACAGGCAAGGCTGCAGTCTGTTATTCTAAACAAGAAATTCCATGAAACCTCCTGCAGAAATACCAATTATTCTAGACCAGTGGGTTTTTTTACAAACAAGATACACTATCACCTTCCTACACACACAGCTAGTTTGAAACCATTACTTTAACGAGTACTGACTGCTATGAGTTTAAGTTTAAAAAAAAATATTTGTTTTTTATTTTTAAATGAATGCAGTAATATTTAATTTTTTTAAATTACGAATTGTGCCCCAGTAGTAACAGAAGCAACCTCTACCTTTGTTATCTTTGGCAGGCTTTTCAAGGCAAAGAAATGAGTCAGCTTTTTCCTGTAGCTTGTGTTATACTTGCTGGCGTTTCCCCAGCTTTGCAAGTCTCAAAGTATTTCCAAGTGCTAGACGTGAAGTTACACCCACAAAGTTTTTACAGAATGCCAACATTTGTCCCCATCGTGGTTAAAATTTAACCAAAAGCTGTAATTGAAGTACAATGAAATGTCTTCTATGCATTCTGCTTTATTTCAGCTTGCTTTCTTTACAACAAATATACTTCATGAAAAGCTGCAAAACAATAGAATTGCTAATAAAGCAAAAAATTTAACATTTCATCAAAAAATGCCACATGAATATATTCACACAGATGATTCACTTCATCAGCAAGAGAGCATGCGTTGAAATAGTTTACAATTAGCACTCTAGATGTGGTTTCCCATTTCTCCCTACTACTTTGGTGGCTTCAGCAAACTTTTTCCTGTAGTTCTTACAACATACCGAAATTCACTAGGAAGCCTTTCAACAGTTAGATATACTTCTATCATCCGGGACACACACACACACCCCCACACCACATTTCACACAGTTCTTTAATTTTATATTGTCACTGCATTATTCCCCAAACAAAGCACAATCTTAATAATAAATTAATAACTGGATGTATTTTCCTAGCATAACAAAACTAAGTAACATGAACAGATTTATAAGAAGCTTATGGATCAGCATCCATCCAAGCTGAAACTCTGTTTCAGCAGGAACAAAGGCAAATAACCCACTCTGGACCATCCACTTACCACTTACTCATATAGAAAGGGAGAAGAGCAGACCATGACGTGTCTGCTACCTTGACACACACGTATGTATCTTGATCCTAGTCTTTAACATCACAGATTTTTTACACCAATACTGCTTTCACCTTCTAACAGAAATGAATGCTTATGCTTGATATCAAAACATATTTTGTTAGTCCTTAAAACATTAAGCTAGACAGCAAGAGTCAGACAAAACAAAGGCTATGCCTGAAAAAATTATGGGTGTACTGAACTCCCACATTTCTACCCCTCTCCCAATTATTTGTGAGTTTGAATTACAACACTGAAATGCACAGGCTGGTGATAGTTACCCTGTGACAACATACTTTTTGTTCAGGCTTAAAAAGAACAATAATTAAAACCAACCAAATAAATAAATAAAGCACTCATTGTTATCACATACTAACTCTTAGCAAGTGCTATCAGGGATGAAAACTCAGGACACAAGTCAATCCAAAAAGTCCTGGATGTACTGCCTACAGACAAAGGCTCCTTCACTGAAAAGCTGTAATAACGTGAAACATTTTATATGACAGCATTCAAATTACCCTAACCATAGTCAGCAGACTGCCTAATCACTAATCCATAATAAAAGAATAATTATGCAAGATTTAGCTTAAAAGTTTGGAAACCAGAAAATCCCAAGCCAAAGCATGTAACCTACAACTTGTCTCACAGTATTTCTCACACCTCTCAACAACCTATGCTACACTGCTGGTGCTGCAGCAACCCAGGTCTTCCAGGACCAGCTAAGGAGAGGGTTTTTTTAAATAAAACTAGGACAGAACGGTTAAGATATTCAACAGTATTGTAAGTAAATCCGTTTTTATAATACTCTGCTTTGAAAGCTTGATGGGTCTAGAGGACTGTGGTAAAATCTTTCACAATTAAAGTTCACTTGCAAAATAGTCACAGCATTGGCACTGGTGCTGGTTCAAATAATTTACTACTTTTTTCTCCTATTCATACATTCCTAGCATGATCCGTGGCACAGTAATCACTTCTCAAGCATTTATAAGATGTATGCAGTTCTCAGTTCAACTAGTCAAGAGTAATATATACTGCAAACAACTTACAGATACCCCATTACCAGCCACTTCACTACTAATGTATTCCAGAAAATTGGTCTTAAATTTGAATGTCTCAGGACAAATTAATGCTAAGCAATCTTCATAGAAATTGCCAATACAGAGGTACCAGCCTCTGAAAATAACTATCTGTAAAATGTAATGCAGGTGGGTAATGCATCCATATAGCTAGAGCAATACTATCAGGTACTACTGTGATCTTGGGTGCCCTCTTTGGTTATTCTCAGAACACAAAACTCTCTATTACAGTAAACGAGAGTCTTTTTCAACAAACAGAAACCTAAGTTTATTAATCCCACTGCTTGATCGATCACTGTGCAAGAAAAACTTCAGAAGCTTATTTCTGAAGTAACTAAATTCTAACTGTTATTTGGTTAGTTAGTTACTTTACAATGTTGGCAGTAAAGTTTTAGGTAAAAGTCTCCTCTGCTCTCATAACAGTTTAATGTGCATCATGACAGCAACATGGCTATAAAATACAGACTTAAAATACATAATCGCAATACCTTTGTTACCCTCTAGTGAATAAAGCAGACGTTCTATTAGAAAAATTAAAATCAATAGTTACGAAACAAAAGAAACTATTTTAGATTACCATAATCCCCTTAGGATCTAGAAAACTATCTACTATATTGCAAGTTACCCATTGCATTTGCTAAAATTATAAAGTGGTGAAAGACACTGATTTCTTCACAGATACTGAAGAACTATTCTAGTTTAACAGGAACAAAAACATGTTTATCTAGAAGACACTCTGCCCAAGCTATACCAGTTTTACCTTGTGACAAAGATACACCCCCCATTACATCTTCCTTCAGTCAGCAACACGAGAATTAGTGCCTTCTGATGAATCAACAAAACTGCAAAGCAGAGGTGAAACAGCACTAAAGAAAACATGTTTAAAGCCATGACTCTTAACTGCCTTAAATTAAAAAAATCCCTACCTGTGAGAGTTACCAATTTTTTCATCCTCCCAAATGACTGCCTTCAAATTGAATGACAAAATAATTGATATATTTAACCCTAATTCATGGTTTCCATTAAGTTGCAAACTGCACATCCCTTGGCCTCAATCCATTTAAACATGGTAGAATGAAAGTGAGCCCTAAATACAGTTAGTCACCTACTAAAGAAGTGATCCCATAATGCGAATATTTCAGCAGTGCCTTGAAAATAGGAGACAAGAATGATGCTGCTCAGCACCGGTTTTCTATAATGACAGCTCAGGTCTTCCCAAGCTCTGAGGCCGTCAAGACTTTTTTCACAAAGTAAGCACCATGTATCAGCAGAGGAGCAATTTAAAGAAATTAAAACTGTTTTCCTTAAATTCCCAAACAATCTTTCTCTGACAAGGCTTTGCCCTGGGAAGGAGACGCAGTAATTTCCTCAGGGATGGGGGAAGAAGAGTTTGCATTTCTTACACATTCACTTGCCTTAGGACCAAAAAACAAAAAAACACAGAAATAAACTGAAGCAGCCAAACATCCCTCTGGGTCTAGTACACAATTTAGCTATTATTTGTTGGGGTAAAGTGTGCTTTGAGAGGAGTTCTTCTACCTGAAGAGTCCCAGGCAAGATCTGTTGGAAACTAATGAAGTTTTGGGATAGCAGACTACAGATAAGAAAAACAATTTCAGCTTTCAAATCTTCCTCTACAGACAAGCCAGAGACTTCCCCCTTCCCACGCTCCTTTTTTATAGGGGGAAAACTGTGAAACTTAAGGTTCTTGGATATTTACATCGTATCAGCACCTACAGCCTTGATTACAGCTTTCATGTGTTTCCTTATAAAAATCACAAGATATGGCAATGTTAACGTGATCCAAGCAGCGTTTCTCAACCTCTTGTGAAAGGGCAAAGGTCATCCAGACAAGAAAACAAAACCAAAGCCCAAAGTATTTTTTTTTTTTGGGGGGGGGGGGGGCGGGGAATGAATCCAAGAGACCAACCTATGTAATAAAATGATAGTTTTATTGAAAATAATCAAAGTTTAGAATGTACAAGTCAGACATCTGCTACTTTTATTCTCCCTTAGTATGTTTTTTCCTTGCTTGCATGTATCAGAACATGTATATGACATTTCTGTTGGGTTTGGCTCCATTTTATTTTAAACTGTAGTTGCTCTGTTGACCGTTTTCTGATGTCCAACAGACCACTTGCTGGCAACAGACCAAGACCGATGCAGAGACACAATGGGACCAACTGGAATTCTGTGCTCTCATCAAAGTCATGTGAAATGACTTGTCACAGTGCCAATACAGTGAACACTTTCCTGCATCACCTGAGGTATCAGCTAGCACCATTATTAAAAGTCTCAGAAGAAAGCAGTTTGGATTTGGTATGACCACAAAGACTGGGCTAGCTTGCTGCTAGCAGAGGTAATCTTCCTTTCTTGAAGCGCACTGCTGAGGTGACAGAGCAGCACTCTTATCCTGCATTCTGCAAGTAAAAGATTATTTCCTCCACATGTATTAGTGATGGTGTTTTGTTTTGTCTAATAGATGAATGTGCATACAGCCATGTGGAAAGCCATACCACGCTTACAACTGCCTAAAGAAATGCACATTTCATACAGTCTTCAATGTAGAAAATATACAAAAAGGAAACATCTGTTTTACCCAAGATGAAGTCCTTCGTAAGTAAATAAAACATTTAATAATAATGGGGGGGGTTAAGAATTAGCTGGTCTTCTTTGCTACCACCCAGCTGGATAAAATACACAGCATGCACCTGAGCCTACTCAAAGACACAGAAGTGTCACTTTGAGAGCTGCAGAAAGCTGGAAATACAAAGAATCCTAAATCAAACCATTTTTGCAAGCAAGGATTCCTAATATAATAGAAAGTACACTGAAGACTTCCAAAAGGAATTTCTGTAGTCCTTTGTAAAAGAAAAGTTCACATACAATTTAACTGTGTCCTACTAGAAGGGATTAATGCTGCAGCTGGACAGACAAGAAACCTGCAACTCCTGTATTTCCTGGAGAACAGGGACCATGCCCGCAGGACACCTGCGCCAGCGGGATGCCTGTCCACCAACGCTACTTGTCAGCACCTAAGGCAGAGCTTCCTTCTTCCTTCACTCTGCTGGCAGCAGGATTCTGAATGCTGTCCAGGCAACTCAGTGCAGTGACAGCCTGCATAAAACCACCGAGCCAACAACAACCTGTTCAACATTACACCAAGATCTAGAAAAGGACACCTGTCTACAAGAAAACTTTAAAAGCTCCTTACAAGAAAAATTGGGCTGCAAACCTCTGGTTCCCACAGGCAGATGTGACTGTTCATTTGACCACAGGGAGAATGTTATTAATACAGAGATAAGCCCATGTTCCCAACAGCGAAAATCCCTCAGATCTAGTCCTAATGAGACAAGCATACCATGAGCTTCTCGCTAGTCCCATAGCGAGTGCTGTCAAATATATGCCACATTCAGCATGCAGCTCTGAAGTAAAGCTAACAACAGGGCAACAATACAAAAGGGGCCAATGGGATGCACTTCATCACTATAATATGCAGTCCTAGTTCTCCAGCCACCGAAATACAGCCCACTTGGAATGAAATAAGAGCTGCTAAACATATGACAATACTGTCCCACATTCAAGGAAAAGAAATGGCCATGTGCCAAACTTAAATTAATCACCTAGTTTCTGGAGGCAGACTAATTCAAATTGATCAAAAAAAGCACAAAGAAACCACACTAAAGCTTTTGCAGGGCAAACCAGTTAGAAAAAGAAACAAAAGACATCGTTACTGTATTAGTTTTTAACCAACTTGTACTGAGATTTACTAAGCATTGTAACAAAAGAACTTAAGTTAATGGTTAGAAAGCAATAAAAGGCACAAATAACAGATTGTTGATAAATGTCAGCAGCCAATGGCCCATTCTCTGCCTAGAAATCCCATCTAAACTGGCACCTCCAACAGAAAGAAAAAAAATAAACAACTGAGAAAAATGAGTTAGGCCTTTGCAAATTTTGGGGTGCTTTTTTTTTTTTCTTGTTTGGTTTTTTATTCTTTCTTTCCAAAAGATTACATAGAAGTAATTATAAACATATAAACAAAATGGGTACTTACATAAAAAAAACCCCTGTCTGACAAATAACGCCTTTTCTTTTTTAGAGGTTTTAAACAGCAAGATGTAAAAACCCCTCATCTTCTGTGTAAGTTATCCGTTCAAAAGAAAAAACTACACTTGAGAGTTGAAGCTTTATAAATATAAACAAATGTTCAAAATACATAATTTCTCTTCCCAAGGTACGGAAACACTTTTTCCTCAGCTGACCCTTGGAAGCTGTGTATGACAGGGACTGCAAGTCATTACATCTGCAGGTGCACTGAACTGCGGGTTTTATTGAGGTTACACTGTGCTTTGAGCCCCTACCAGAATACAGAATAACAAAGCCAATATAGCAGAAAGGCACTAAGGTCATTTTGAAAATTAAACGCTTTTTTTTTTTAAATCATCATTATACACACGTTTATAGTGAAGTGAATATGGGATAACCCTCCCCTTTGATTTAAAATTGTTTTTGTTACATCTTTTCCAATAGACATTGTAATATAGGTATTGCTTGACATCGCTTTAAGAAGATAAATTTCATCAGTGACCAGGAGTAACAACAGAAATGATCATACTGGAAAAAGAAAATTAAGCATGGTGAATCCTGCTTTTCAGTCAAAAAACCTGTTTTGATTACCCATACAGAATATAAAGTCATGCTACATATGAAGTATTTGAGGTTTTCATTAAATCTGTGAAAGCCACGGGACACCAGGTTTCATGCAAGCATTTGATTTCATGAGAGCAAAGAGCTATCACCTATGTAATAACCTCATATATAGGAAGGTCCATACTGCATAAGGTCTAGTAGATTATAGATTCTTGCATTAATGGGTCATTTCCTCTAAATACGTACCATCATCACAACCATTTCAACAGACACATAGTTGGGATTTTTCATACTTTTATTTTATTGTTTTTACACAAAGTTTAAGATACATTTATAATGTCATTCTTACCTTCACATGCCAAAACAGAAGGTCACAGTTTAAATGGGCAAACTATGAACCATCAGACTTTATAACAGACAGAAATTCCTAACTTCTGCTTTCCTCAGATGTTAACAATTATTGTAAATTATTAGAGCTTAAAGAAATGACATGCAGGATATAACATATCAGCAATCCTGGCAGGCTTAAGAGAGTTGGATTCATTTATTGCAGAATGGTTACATAAAGATGAAGCCCTGAAGAGACTGTTATATTATCTACGTTGATCTTCTGTATCTCACAGAAGATCTGAAACGTTTCATCACCCAGCCTATAATAAGCCTAGTAATTAGGCTACAGTGTTCTAATAAAAAACCCTAAGCTGCTGTATATGCAGCAGACCACCACAACAGCCAAGTCATATGCAACAGTGGGGAACTAATTATTGGCAAGATTAAACTTCATGATCCCACCAAGCAATTCATACTCTGTTACTGCATATGAATTCCTCTACAGCACTCATGATGAATTTGATTTTAAGCACTTCAACAAAGCCTAGCAACCAAACAGTTATGAAAGACAGCTTCCTGTATCACTTCAAACAGCTACAAACATGATTTGAACACTGTAGAACATATACACAATTCTGAGACATTTAAGTCTGATTTATTTAGTTCCGAGCCAAAGATAAATTAATGGCAGTTTATATTGCCTTAAAGTATCCCATATAGAGAAACTGACATGAAGACTACCTGGGAGTGAGTAATCTTTAAAAGTTTAAAAATAGGTAGCTGATGTTTCATTTCTAAACTGAAAAAAGAATTCAGATGAGTTCGCAAAAAAATGTAAGGGGCTATTAGAAAAACTAAACCAAGAAACTAGTTCCTTACACTTCACTCAGGTTTGGCTTTGTTTAAAGGTAAGACCAAATGTCCAAAAGATAAAAACCAGTAACACTCACTTAAGTAACAGGAAAGACATTGGTGACATTTTAACCCCTGGTACTAAAATGTACTAGTAAGACAAGGGGAAAAAAAATATACAGAAAACAAGCAACAGGAACATTGCATCAATGCAAACAAAGAAATCTTCAAAGAAATTATACACAAAAACATAGTACTTGCAGCATGACATTAGAAACCTGTTTTGTGAACTATATACCTTCTGCTGCCTCTGAGCATTCTTACATACTTCTCTGTCAGCCTATATCAGTAAGTATTTCACTGTTTCCGTTTTGGGATCCTTCTGCTTTTCAGTTCATCAGAACTACTTGCTCTTGGTTGTTTTGCTGAAGTCCAAGAGAAATAACAACAGCCTTGAGTTGAGTCTCAGAGTTCAAGAAGCAACAGGTGCTCAAGGGAATCTTCAGCCTGGGTCCCTAGCACAGCCTCTGATAGTGCACAACTTTTTTCCCCAAACAAGAAAATGGAATTGAGATACAGACAGCCTGAATAAAGAGCACGAAAGCAATCTATTCAAGACAAGAAATTCCACAACTTCTGGTTTTGGGTTTTTTCCTAACACTGTAGAAGTGTCCCTGAACTTAGGTTGATCACATCCTAATGGGACTTGTTTAGCTTTCTACTTCATGTTACCCTGGATGCCTCACGGAAGCTTTCCTGATCAAACACAGAGCTCTGATTTTACTTCAAAAATCATGGAAGGAATCCACATTTTAAAAAAACAAGCCCCCCGGAAAAAAAAACCTGAACATCTATATGACTATGTTTTACTACTATAGATCATGTTTATCAAAACTTTGAAATAAGCCTCTGAACAAGACACACAAACCAAAGTGAAATTAGAGAAGCCAGTAATGATGTTCATCCCATTTACCTAAGAGACTGGTGGTCAAAGGATGACAGAGGAACCCTTCCAAAATCATCACTATTTCACTACTGTCTTCATGATTTGTGAACCAAGACTCACAAATTTTTTCTCCTTACAAACAAAAAAATTTTGTTCTATGTTGAGCAAAATATTTACTGCCAAGCAAAAGGATTTTTTTTTTTTACTTTTCATCTCATCTACAAAAACTCCAAGACATTTTAGTTCAATCAAAACAAAGCCTTCCCTCCATCCCAATTTCTTAGCACTGTCTGTACCTGACCACTGAATAAAAAGTATAAAAAAAACCCCAAATACACATACACCAAAACCAAACCCCAACACACATGGGCCATACACTCATGTACTTCTAGTTTTGTAACAAAAAATCCTACATTTTGCATAAGTCATGAGCCTTTGTTCATGTACTTTTGAAATGTTAAAATCCTTTGCCTAAAAGAGATGTTTGATACTCAAGCTAGCAACTACTTTTCTTCTTACACTCACATTTCTTTTGTCTTCTCTTTCTTCACTTTTCTGTTTCTAAGTCCCTGTTAGAGTGGCATGATCTGGTTTTCACTCCCTTTTTTTACAAGGCGGCTGCTTTTAATAAAGAGGAGCCAGTGTTCTACTAATAACAGACCCTTGGGGCATCATCGTCACTTTCACTCTCCCCATTTTTATTTCCTTCCACAACTTACCATTTCCTTTTTGTAGACACTCCTCTCATTCATCTTCTTTTAGTTTCAAGAATTATGTACTTTCCTGAAGTACCTCTTGCATCCCTAATTTTCTTTCCTTTCTTACTTGCCCTATGCTTTTTTTAAGCTTGCAATTTTGCGTCATTACTTCTTTTCCCACTATATTCTACTTCTAGATCATTTAATCATCACTAATAAAATCAAGAATTTAAAGCTATTCTTATAGCCATTCTCTTAGTTTTAAACTACTTCACTCTCCCTTTCTGCTCATTCTGAAACCTCAAAAGAAAAATCAAAACAAATCCCCTTATTTGTACCATTTCTCATTACAATTCTCTCATTCAATCCCACCTGTAAGCATTTATTGAAAAGCATCTCTCTTACAATTTGCAGATCCCCTGGAACCACGTTCAACTGACATAATGCATTGTATTGAGAACTTTACAACCTGAACAGAACGCATAAGGCTATTGTTTGCCTTCCTGTAAACACTTCAATTTTCAAAACAGCTCATGCTAAGTGACAACAAAAGATGTTTTTAACTATACCACTGTGTCAGCATACATTTGGGGTTTTCTGTTTGAAGACACTGATGATACGCACTCCCTTTTTTGCTCGCTGGTGTCTCATTCTTACTTATACCATGACATTCCAAAATAAAGACTCCATATACTTGGGCCAACGTTCTTTTTAAACATTTATTTTCAAGGGTTTGGAGCACATAGTGTTTGTTTAAAATAGGTTACAATATTAAATGTAATTGTAATTGTTATGCCTTAAAAGAAACACAATATCCATTCTAACAAACTCAGTTTAAAACCCCACACTAACCTCAGTGCTACTTAATTTGTAATAATTAACACAGAGAACACTCTAAACAATATGCTGGGAACACAATGTGGCAGACAGTTGAAACTGTATCCATAGTAAACTTCAGGAAAATAGTATTTTTTAAAAAAATAATTTTCTGATTATCTGACCTGGTCCAAAGATCACTCGGTTGGGGGGGGGGGGGGGGGTGGGGGGGGGTGGAGGAAAAGGAGGAAAGCAAAGGTATTACAATCTAAAATAAGGTCACTTGCTCTTTAATTAAGTTTATTCTATTTTACCCTTTTAAACCTTAAGAAAATGGATTAATAGTGTTTCTTTATCCTGATAATCCCATAGAGTCTTAAAATACATAAGACCATTTTGCTTGTTGTATGGGTTCCTTCCTATTTGCCTGCACACTGAACTTTGTGACAAAATAGATTATAGGTTTTTTTCTAAATATTAGTTTGTTGGTTGGTTTTTTTGTTTGTGTTTAACTGTGTCTGGATAACACCAAATCGAAATAAGGTACAGAGCCTTGATTTCTGACTCAATTCTGCATGACAACTAACAATAGAAAACCAACTATCTTATTTTTAAACTAAAAGCATAAGACAGACTGAAGTAGTTGTTTTACCTTCCATTTCTTCCACAGACACCTAAATCCTCAAATATCTTGCATGTACACACAAAAAGTCTTCTAAAAATCATACCCTTAATAAGGCTACTTATAAAATTATGCATACAATTAACCAAAAAGGGAACTAAACACAATATTGATTTAAAGGAAAAAAAAAAATCAAAAAGGTATGAAGACAATCAGCACATAGCAGGGTATATACAACTCAATATCATGTTAACTTGGCAATGAGCTTTACCAGACCAGAAACAATCTGCATATAACCTGATTGCCCCAGCCATAAAAGACACATCTAAATTTGACAAAGATAACAGCTGTCTCAGCAAGATGGCACATCACTGTTACATGAAGTTGATCTATGAAGTCATTTTCTTAGAATACTTACCACTAAATCCCAGTTATTTTGTTCAAGCAACGTTATAGCTTCATCAATATTTTCAATACCAGTACATGCCTAAAAACAAAAAGAAGCAGTAAACAGAATTAAAAGCATTGATCAAGATCAAAGTATTAATACTTATAATTCAATTAATTTCAGGAGGAAAGGTATAGGTCTTCCATTTCTGTTAGGACAGGTTAATCCAGAAATCAGATTTCAAGTTTTAAACTTCGAACATTTGGATATAATGCCCCATTTCACCGGAGGATTCTTGTATAACCTTGTGCAAGCCACCCAGGGAAGCAAGACAAAGTAGTTACTTGTAAAATTAGGACAATAGTGCTATCCCATAAAGGTGTTTTGAAAGTTCAACAGTCAAAACTATGAAACACTTATTACCTTAAAAGGGAGCACAAAAATACTTAATACTTAAAATGATGTTTGAGATGGCTGAAATATTTTGTCTAAAGCCAGAAACAAATATAAACCCCACTGCCTCCACCATCATCATACATCCCTACTCACTCTGGGTGTTACACAGTGCAGTGTAAGAGAAAAATAAGGTGCTACTAATGCATGTATAAATGAGCACCACTTGTGCAACTATTTAAAGTAAAGACTATATAATGAAACATTCACAATGTTTTTCTTTCAGGCAAAACGCTTGCATGTTGTTCTAGCCCTATACTCTGGCTTTACCTAGTTCAAGAAATCTAATACAAAGCATTTTTGAAGTAGTGATAACATCCCACAAAATGGTATTGTAAACTGAGTTTAATTCCAAATACAAGAGAGCATCTCTAGTCTGGAAAAAACCTTGATGCAGCATCCTGCTTGCTTTGTTTTGATACCATACCTTTTCAACTATTCAACTTCAGCAGGAAGAGCAGTACTATTCATTCTGCCACATATTTGCTATTGAAGGATATCACATATATTTCACCAGAGGGGAAAAATTGAAAGAGTTAAGTTTCTTTCTGATATTTATCTTTCATCCTTATCAAAGCTATGCTCTGTATTCAAGCACACAAGAGGAGTTCAGACTTCTACAAGATCTAAAACATGATCATGTTCCTTCTGCTCTATGGCACAGTTATATAAGAAGTTTATGTAAACTTTATAAAAACTACATTAAAAACATCCAACCTTTTAACAGTAATAATACAGGGTTAGATAGCAGCAGCAAACAGATCAGTTTTCCTGATTCCAAAGATATAAAGGAAAACCAGAACTGTATAAGAGAAAAAGGGGGCTAGACACAAAAACAGACACCTTTTCCTCTCAAGACATAAAAGCCATCAGGTCCTATTTTTCATGCTCTGTTTTTTCTCCCATTTACAACAATGAAGAAATAAAAAGAAAGAAATCACAGAGAAATTCAAGGCAAACTCTCTCTTCCCGAATTCAAAGCTGAAGAATTCCATGCTTATGAAGCATTACATGCAGTATGTCAACACAAAATGGACCAGTCTGGAGGACTGCAAGGAGCACAAGATGACATTTTAGAGAATTTTTTTTGCCTGCAGAGGGGAGGCAGCAATTTCTATTGATCCACAATGCTCTCATGGCCAGATTGATTCTCTCTGGAACCAAAGTTTCCTCCACTGCTCATAGCATGTTTTGTTAATCTGAATTTTAAAAAAAAAAAAAAAAGAGTATCTTAAAAAAAAAAAAAAAAAAAGAGTTTTGCTCTTCAGAAGCATCATTTTGCCTTCTCTTATGTTACTTCTTGCAGTTACTTCTGAAATTAAAAATGAGACAACACTTTAACACATTCCCTAGCAAATGCAAAGGTTACACACATTTATGCCAAGTAAGCTTGAGGAATGCAGGCTTGAGCTCGTCACTTCTGAAATCACAACAGGGTTCATACTAAACCTGCCACTGAAACTGATGTTGACAGCTCTTCTGCAAAGTAGTCTTGCTTCAAGAAAAATGTTGCAGAAGCGACAGTCTGAGGTTCTGTGTACAGTTAAGTGAAATACACTTAAAATTCCTGTCATTACAGAAATAAAGAGTTACTATTTCTCATTTATCAGCCCTGCAAACTCCACGTGACCTTTCTAAGAACTAAGCTGTGTTCTAACTGCTATAAGAACCTGACCAACAATGTGTTGTTTTCAACGCTGGGTTGTGCAGATGAAGTTGTGGAGAGGGTACCTAGAATTCAGGGCTCATATACTGGTTTTAGCTTCTCCCTCTTAGTGTTACCCCTGCAGCTCAGCTGACTTGCAACTGTTCACATGCACACTCTTAGCCCACACTAACTGCCAACCAATTCAGCTCACTTTGGCATACTTTTAAGATAAACTAAACAAAATTAGCTTACCCTTCTGCCAGAGCGCACAGTGAAAGGAGTTACCTCATCACAGCAGAGGCAGAGTAATTAAGCGACTAATTCACTTGTATGTTTGCATCCTTCCTAAATCATCTTGCTGTTGATTTACAATCTAAAATAGAACCTTGCTCTTGCTCTCTTAGCAATGCAGAGTCATTGGGAACAGGAATGGACAGGTATAAACACTAAAAATCAAAACCAGTAGAATTCTTAACATCCGAGTAAAGCAGTTTTGCTGAAAACCCTCAGACCATTTTTACAATCACTTTTAACATTTGTTTTTGAGGAGTTCTAAAACTATTTCACTTTCCAGATGAACTATTTTCGCTGGTTGTCAATAAAACAAACATTTCTGAATGACAACAATGAATAAATGAGTGCTACTTATCAATGCAACCACAAAACGAACATTTCAAGATCTCCTCAACACACTGTTAATGTCACAGTTGCAGCAAAGTATTTCAACATTCAGACATTACACACTACCACATACAAATCCCTGCCTCAAGTCATAATCCATCAGTAAAAAAAAAAAAAAAAAACAAAAAAAACCACCCCACACTAAAAATTAAAGCTTGCTTCCTTTTAACTGCACCATGTCATGCAAGATAAATTCAAGAAAACAATTTGGTTTGCTTGGGTTTATTTAGGGAAAACTAAAGACATTAACCACATGAGATGGGTAGTCCCTCACTGGCAAGCGTGACGTAATGCCAAGGACTCTGTAGCAGCATCTTAGTCCCAGAACAACCTCTCCTGCTTCTGCCTTCGTTTCCTTTAGGGAAACACACATAGGAAACTGGGAGGTTCTGTGAGCAACACATTAACATTAACAAAATCTGGTTCCTCATGGGTTTGTCTCTCGTTCCTAACTGCAAGAGCTGATTTAAGCTTTTCCTATGGCTGAAATATGTATAAGAGCTTCTTTTGATGGACTTCTTTCCAGGTTACCTGGCTGTACTTTCACGAAATTTGCAACAATTTAACTGGTGTGAGCCCAGGGAACACCTGGGCACCATAAGGCTACATGCCTTACATATCTAGGAAGGCAGACAAGAAGTCACAGGGTTTACCTACTTACAATATATTAAGATTTTTTTGCTCATTTTTATGCCGTTCATTCTACCCAAGCAAGAAAGAAACAAAAAATATTTGAATAGGGGAATAAAAATAATTTTAAATTTGTACAGAAACAGAAGGAAAAAAAACCTTCAAAAATACAGCAAGTAGATGAGCTCCAAAGATGCAAACCCACATCTTTGCTACTAAACAAGTGATACGAGTTGAGAAATTTTTTACTCACAGATTTTATTCAGTTTTATTTTCATGAGACCTACTTAGTAAAAGGCATTAAATTTTTCAGAAGAAAGTTTCTACCAGAATACTAATAACTCTTGATTCAATCAACAACCAGCACATCCTCTAAATCATCGAACTGAAAGAAAGACACCAGCACAGCAAAGGTAAAACCTTCAAGGCTCACTCATTTGTAAACCTTTACACATCAAAAAGAAACCAGAGATTTATTCTTTTTTAAGGACAAAGGGGAAGAAAAGGTAGAACAAGTTGCTCCTCCTCTCTGCATTTCCTTTAAATCTAGGATAGCATTTTCACCTTCCACAGCAGCTCCAGCACCAAAGACTGTGCAGTCTCCTCCGTGGTTTTTTTCAGACCACACAAGGGAAATGAACGTGAAGATGAGAACACTATGAATGCATAAAATCAGATTCAGAAGATAAAGTTATTGACTGTTAAAATAAAAAACCAAAACTTTCTTAGCATCCTACTCTTCCAGGCCAGATAGGTGTTTTCACCAAGCAGATTTAGATCTACATATAATAAAATTTCAGAGCTCTTCAATTTTTTTTTTCAGGCAGCTTCATAGATTAACCATCACCTTAGTGATAGAAAGCTTACCCTTGGAAAGATTCACAGCTAGCCATTAGGGGTCCTATTTAACTGGCACAGTAACCTTAATCACCATTACATAAAAGCAGCAAAGTAGCCTCTGAGGAAATAATTCAGTAGGAGAAAAGTCAGAGGGCAGACAGCCTTCAAGGCGTTCAAGACAAAGCTAGGAGGTGCTTCCAGAAAGCTGTAATGCAGGATGACAGACTAGCTCTTCTAAATCCCTTGCAGGGTGGCCTGACCCCAGCAGCCGTAACAGCTGGATCTGGGTTTTGAGACCCTCTGTGACCCACCACCTCAACGGCACAGGCTTTAGCCTACCTCCACATCACAGGAAAGCAGCTGTCTTCCCCATCTGGCAGCAGCTGCTGTTGAAAATGCTCCTCCAGCACCTGCTGTAGAGCAGAGATCCAGGCAGTTGTTACACAGCAAAGCTGGAAGAGACAACTGCCGCTCCTAACACAGAGAGCCGGGCTGTTACTTCTGCAAAAGCTGGGAAAGCAACAAACAGCTGTTGCTGACTCAAATACAGAGTCAGGCTACTGTTGCCCCAACAGAGAGTGGGTGGCAGTTGCTGCACAGAAGCTGGGAGCAAATGGTATTTGGCAGCAAGGCAGAGTTTCTCACCTGTGGCGCTATTCCCCTTCTCACCAAGGCAAAATGCAGCAGTCAAATGTATCCTGAAGACCACATTCAGCCTAAAAGCCAGTAGTTGGATATGGAGGACTTAGAAGTCTGCCTCTCAAGACTTTTGTTGAACAATTCTGTACTTCTTTTGAGTACCAACAGTAGCTAAATTTTCTCCAAAAAAGGACCATCTCTAAGCTAACACAAACTAGGCTTTAACCTAAAACATTTTTGCACAACAGGTTCAGGCCCACTAAAATCAGGCAGACAGATGGCTGTGAATTACACCATGCACCACTCTCTCTTGTAAAAGTCAGCTAGGAAAAAAAAATATCTCACTGTGCCTAACTAACCTCCATATGCACTCTGTGGTTAAGTCAGCTGCAGCCTCCTGCAGTAATTCAGAGCGGATGCAAATACAGGTACCACGCTCAGTCCACATAATCAAGAGGATAAAAGCGGAGCCACAGCTCCAAGTACCCAGAACAGCAACAGACTCAGACAACTGATCTCCAGGGTAGAGGCACACCACTTGTCAACCACAGACTTCTTCCCTCTCAGTAGTATCACATCCATCTATCTCAGATTAAGACTAAGCTACTGTGATTCAGTCTGATGCCTAGTCCTCGGACACGGAAACAGCTGATACAGACTCTCCTGTGCTGGACGAAAGAGGAGGAAAGAGCTTTCTGTCATCAGCATTTTATTGCAACCGTAGCTCAGTCCATCTTTCTACTATTTATACAGAACTACAATGCCCAGAGAAACTACTACATTAAAGCACCAAAAGATTCAACAGGTGAGATCACCTAGAAAGAAAAGCTTTCACCCTTTCAGATCTCCTACAAAATTCCAGGAAGCCTGCATTAATACATCTCCATCCCCTTTTAAAAAAGCCCAATAATTTTTTATTGCTAGATACAGCAATGCAACTAGAGCTAGCTCTAATCCATACAGACATATGAGGTTTTAAAGAAAAATCAAAAACACTATTTGGCAAAAAACAAATATTATTAAAATCAATTCATTATCCCTTTGGTAACTTACTCTTCAAAAGATAAGAGACCACGAGCACAGAAAACTCAAGTACAAGTCACTAACCTGCTCAGAAGGACAGCTGAATTCTTCAGGTCAGCAGCTTAAAAAACAAAAAAGCACTCAGAGCTGTTCTTAATAGCATATAAGATATAGCAAAGGGTATTACTTATCTCCTTGCATACTTCCCCTGCAATATAACCAAAATTTAGTTTGCTCTTTCATTCACCTCTTCAATTACAACCACAGATCAGTTCACCGACACACTTCAGATTCCTGTCAGGTTTTGCATATCTCCAAAGACAAGTCTACAGCCTCTCTGGGCAGCTTGTTCCAGTGCTTCACCACCTTCACTGGGAATTTTTTTTCCCCTATGTTTAATTATAATTACCCTTGCTGTAACTTGTATCCATTACCTCTCAGTAGTGGACTTGGACTGTGCAACTGCACGAGAAATTTGATTCTAGATTGTCTGCTATCACCCACTGTATAGTTGAGACAGCAGCTAGATCTCCCCTTAGCCTTCTCTTCCAGCACAAACCCAGCTCCCTTAACCTCACCTCGCACGAAACACACTCCAGCCTCCTCCCCTCCTAGGCAGCTGTCTACTGGACTTGCTCCACTTCCTCAATGGAGAGACTGATACTGGATACAGTACTCCTGGTAGTAGTGGTCTCACCAGTACAAGGGGAAGGATGGCCTCCTCCAGTCTCCTGGCACACTAGTGCAGCCCATTATACAGCTACTACTTCTACTAGAAGAATCTGCAATTCCCTTTCTATGTATTCCTAATAAAAAGCAGGTTTCTGGAAAACAGATTTTTAAACAGCCCAACCCTAAGTTTTCTGTTTGTAGAGTGAAACATAATACTTGCTTCCTTTTCCCATGCCTTATGAGAAGAATGGCTCTGTAATCAAAGATAGTAATTGAAAGTCTATAAAATAGCCAAGGGCAGCTCCAGGTTGTACCTGCCAGAAGTCTACTCAAACCCAGAACGCTTCAGGACACTAATGCACCTACAACGTATTAGTAAGTGAGAAGATTTTCTTGAAAATTCACACATATGTTGTTGCAATGGTAATTACTTCAAAGCAACTGAAACAAAGTATAACACTTGTTCCCCAAAAAGAGGTAAAGTTAAACCAGTATGTTCAGCCAAGCAAGTAAAGGCTTTAGTACCGTAATATCAGATCCAGGATCCATGTGTAACTCTCCTCCAGGCTATCAAGGGATGCAGCACATTCAGCCACTCACAATTCAAATTTTTTCAGTACCTGGACTCTTCTCATCCCAGAGTCCCACCTGTCTCAGGACCACCTCCATAGACTGCAACACCACCTACCTATATGCCCCTCTGTAGCATCCCCTATCATTCTAACCTTGCAACAACCCTACTGATGTAATGACACTGTTCTTATTATGAGTCATCCATGGTTATTAAATTCACTTTTACTTCTTTCTGTTTCAGACAAAGATTTGAAAAAGAAAAACATCCAGGCATAGCGACTGAGACACAAACTGAAAGGTCACCTACTGCAAGCATCCAAATGAAGAGATAAGAATGTTTCTCTGTTTTTACATAACTCAGAAGAACCATCTGGTAAAAACTGAGCTGATTCACCACCTGTTCGCTTCACAAAAACAAGCTAATACACTTACCAGTATCAGAAATTGAGAAAGCTTTAGGCAGATATGCCAGGCTAAAGTTTTGCCCGATGCATTTCAACTCCCACCCACAACTATTTACGAGCTTCATCATTCTACTATTTAAGCATCACCTTAAGCAAAACCCCAAAGGAAGCATTAGTCCCTTTCTACAGGAGGAATGGGGAGTAAAAAAGGAAAAAATTATGCTTCTGAAGGTCACAGAAGACATTTCTACCTATTAGTTACAAAGCAGGCAAGACTGAACTTTGCCCATGCTCTGAGATGACTGCAAACCTTCTGAACAAAGCAAGCAGGGTACAAAGTCTAAACCAGTAGCATGAAGCTCTAACCACTTCTTAGCAGAACCAGCTAACTTGGCACCACGCTAACCACTTTCAAATGGTTTCCAGCAGACACTCTCAAGAGTGTGAAGCAAACTCTGCTTCCAGGCTTCCGCGAAAGCACATCCCTAGGAAGCCCATGTGCTGAGCCAAGACATGAACTCTAGCTGCCCAAGCCCCACGCTAACACTCTAGCATTTAAGCCACATGCACTACATAAAAAGAGCAATGCTCAAACTGAATTAAAAACCAAACCAAAACTCAATACCCGACTACTAAACCACCTGTCTTTCCAGAAGGCTGAAGACAGCCTTTACCCCAAAAAACCAAAAAGCTTTAGTAAGGATTATCCCAAAGTTTCTGTGCTTGTTCAATCCATTAATAAAAGCGTCTCAGTCCAGGTAAAACCCCCAAGATTTCCTGAATCACAGTCATTTTGCTCTTACAGTATCTTACACATTATCATGGAAGAACAAAAAGCGATGGAAAACAGAAAAGAACCAACTGCAGGAGTCAGACAAACACTTTTGCTTACTGGATATTTGTAGTCATCTCCTTTCTCCTCATTGCCTCAAAAGCTGTAGAACCTTAAAAACAACTACAGAATACATAAAAGCCACTTTCTAAGTGTGGCCTTTCTAAGCACACAAAGGAAGAGTACTAATCCATACAAAACTTATTTTACTCAATATTCCACAAACACTCATATTTTTGATAAAGAACAAGACCACAAGAAATGGACAAATTCTTCAAAACCTGGAAATGTTATCCAGAATAGGAGAACAGAAGAACCCTCAAATCCCAGCAAAGCACAGGTCATACCATAACAGAGGCCAACAAGGACTGCAAAAAAACCCCAAACATTTGTCTAAAGACATAAAAATTACACAAACTTTTAAAAGCATCAGAACAAGGAAGCCTGTCAGCGAGTCAGTGGGACCAAAAGAAGAAGATATTGAAGAAGCATCCAAAGAAGGTAAGGGCACACCAGAAAAGCTACATGAATTTTGCACACTCATACTCACTAACAAGGAACTTAGGGACCACGCTCTAACAAAACTGCTCTTTACAAAGAACCCTCTCATCCTAAAGCATCAGTAGACACACAGAACAAACCACCAGGACCTGATGACAGTCCCCAAAATTTTAAAGGTATATACATATATATATATGACATACTGAGGAAAAGTGAACACAGCTTCTATAGAGCAAACTTACATATCACGAAACTACTCAGATGTCTCTGAAGAACTCAGCTGAAGAACACAAGATTAACTCAAGCTGACACAGTTTATTCCCAAAGTCTTAGAACAAACCCCGTCAAACTCATAAAATGCTGACTTCCAGAAACCAGGATGAGGCAAGTCCATTCAAATTCTATTTCTTTAGGCTCTTTCCTAAGGAACAGCCACTGCTGCAGACAAGACATTAGGCCAGCTGGTCTTCGATCTGAGCTGATATGGCACTTTTGATATTTGCTCACACAAACAACCTGACCTTTAAAGAAAAAAAAAAAAAAAAGAGGTGACTCAGTTCCAGAGTTCTTGTCTTTACAAATTGTTTCCTGCAATAGACAAAATATGAAACCTATATAAAGTAACTCAAGGGCTAATGTACTCTGTTCTAGTTTCAAAACATCTCTTAAGAACTTCAGCTTTAATGAATTATCTTTTGAAAGCATAACCACTGCTGCAGAACAAAGACCTGCTCAACCAGTTAGACATAGAGGACCAGTAGATGACTACTTTGATAGATGAAACAACATGTAATGAATACATTAGGGCTTTGGTTTCCTCTTTGAGCAGTTTGGTTTTACAATTGCACATTATCTAGTCAACTCTAAAAAATGGGTTTAATTAGTAGGTATCAATCCAGCCAGTAAGCATGTCATTTCCTTTCATCCAAATGATGAAGGACAAATAAAATGTTAGGTACTTCCCCAGGCTTTTTATTCTAGTTCTTACAGTAGTTAAAAGAAAGGATTCATCAAATGGCTGCCCCACATATGCACAGACTCATCCACTGACTAGAAAAACATGAAATCCTATCAATGACACACCATGTAGCTCCTTTAATAAACTAGTAATTCTTGCTTCTAGTAAGGAAACACATGAAAACTAGGCCTGCAAGGGGGACCGAACCGTAAGAACTGCCCAACTAGAGAGAGAAATTCTACTCTTTCAGACTTTCCAGCACCAATGCCGTATTACCAAGGTGGGAGATTCTCAGGACCCCTTAAGACATGTAGCACATGACTCAAATCCTCATACTGTCTTCTCCCACACCTCCTACCACACAAAAATATGAACTCAGGAAGCGTGTTTACTGTAAATGATTCTTGCTTACCAAGAAATATTAGTCAAATTTTATTTCCAATGTGCCAAATAACTTCCATACTACCTTTCAATGAAAGCACATTCCTAGCCTCTGGGAGTACATATAATTAATAATTTCAATGTTATAATTAGTATTAGTTGTCATGGCATTTGAAAAAGGATCCTAGAGCTACCACCTCACAATCTGTTTCAGTGACCTACTAACCCAAATACCTATATGAATGGGCTGATGGAAATGGTGACATGATTACTATGATGTGAAGAGTCTTTTCAAGGTAATTGAATGAAAAGAACAGCATAAACCTCTTTCTAAAGATGAACTCGTGCTCCAGTGGTAAATTATTTAGGTTCTTACAGCAGGGCTGTAATGCACACAATCATAGTATCCCCTTTCTTCTCTATAATTGCCAGATAGTATTTCTAATTAACTATCTCTCCTTATATAGGGAGAAATTACCTGGCTTTTCCACGAACAGCTATCAGTGGAAATATCCAAGTTATTGTGTTTCTAAATGGACATTTACTCTTACACCAATTTTTTATTTTTGACCCTGGAATCCACTTCACCTTCAGTTTAAAGGCCAGAAAGATGACTAGTAAATCAAGCTAGCTTTGTTCCGACGAACATGACCTTTGGGATTACAGCTGAGTCTAAAAGTATCTAACGAAATCAAATTGTTGGTTCTTCAGAAATACACACAGAACAAATTAATAGAAGCAATGATCTTGGTAGCAGACAACAATAATCAAAATAACCAAACTAAAACACACTAAGCACCCAGTAGGCTATTATCATGTGTCTTTGCCCTAAGGCCATTTACAGCAAACAAAACCAACTGTGTTGCAAACCAAGAGGTCTAACTGCCAGTTCCAATGCTGTTACTGACTTTGCAATGCACAAAATTATAACGTGATAAAAAGCAACAAGGATTAAAAAGCATTCTAATCAAAATGTCAATTAAGAGGCCTCCTCATGGGTGTGAGCTTCAACATCTAGTGTCCTGAAGTTTTCTGGGGTGTGGGGTTTGTTGTTGTTTTTTTTTTTTTTTTTTTTTGGGGGGGGGTGGGGGGTGGTTGTTTTTTGGTTTTTTTAAGACTGAAAAACAGCCCTGTTAATTCTTCAGTATTTAGCTAAGGATTAGTAACCTACACCCACAAAAAGAGGTCAGGTGAAGCAGTGATGAGCACCTTGGCACATGACTATCAGAAACCTAGCAGAGTCTACTTTTACCTAAAACCTATGTATCCCAAACCCCGATTTCTAACCTATAGAGTTCTGGATTTCCTTCCAACTACTATGGAGAGGATGCAAAGCTTAGTTCATCTGGTGTACTCTAGGTGCACCTGCTGCATTATATTCTACAGAGAGGCCAGACAAAAGAATGGCTTGGTATGAGCAAGCCTGAGGTTTTAAGCTCAGACAGATCTGGACACATGCAAAACCAGATATTTAGGGAGACTTTCTAATGAAAATGTAGGCCTTCAAGAACTTTAAACTTAAGTCTGAGGACTTTCCAAAGATTTAAACTTTGATTGAGAGTCTCTTCAACACCAATCTCTGGTTAAAGGTTTTGTTCCAAGGGAATTGCCAAACACTTCACAGAAAGACCGTAAAGAAATCAAGAACAGTTCTTTCTGCTCCAATGTCTTAACGGCAAAACAGTACCTCTTCTTTCAGAAGGACATCAGCTTTGCTATTTGTTCAAAACACCCTAATGGATGCTTTACCCTTACCAGAAAAAGGTTGAAACACTCTTTCCAGCCCACAGCATATGTCATAGTCCAGGGCAAGAATCAAGGGTACTGACACAAAATCATTCCCAAATCTGACTACCTTTTTCACCCATCAAATCTTCATACTTAATATGTATGAATAACTTAAAAGTGACAGAAAACTTAAGCCAGCATGCCAACACACACAGAAGAAAGCAAAGCTCCCTTAGCACCACCCAATTAAATAACAGACACAAACTCTGCACAGAGACTGTTAGACAGTGAAAACAGTATGCATGACAGAGATAATCTTGTACAGGGCTGAAGCAGACATGTTTTTCATCAGTCCATATCTTAAATAACTGACAAGATATATTTTTAAACAGCACTGTGTTAACTTCCAGGTGAAAAAGATTCTCCAGTTTCTTCAATTTTAGCCATTCCAGAAGGAAACTAGTAGTTTGAATTACGGTTAAATCTTACAAAAATTAAAATAATAAGCTGATGTATCAATGTCATGGTCAATTTTATAACTTAAAACATTATTATCGAGCATGCTTTCTCACCTTTCTGTAACTGATGGCAATGAGGTTCTTCCTTCCCAATTCCCCCTTGCTCCTCCCACAAACCTCTGTTTTTATGAAAAAGGCTGATGCAATGGCAAAGTTTGGGAAAATAAATTTATATACATCTGTATGAATCATAACAAAGTAGTTTATTACCCAGGTAAAAAAAAATAAACATTGCAAAATGAGAAAAACTCGCATAACTTTGAAGAAACTTAGTTATCTGTTGTTTCGATGAAAGCAAAGGTTTTTGAGGTTTCCCTTTCCACTCCGAAGTCTTCTCATCCAGACCAAATCTATTTATTTGGTCAACAAAAAATGTGAATTCTATGAAGAATTTCCTTCTGAAGCCCCACATGCCAGATATTCCTGTAATACACGGACACCTGGCAACTCCCACAATCCTCCAACCCTTAGGGCCCCCCTACAATTATCGTGAAGACAACCACATAGCATGAATAAAGTAGTCCTAAAGGTGTACATAACTTATAAAGACAAAAAGATATTCTTGCTAGTTTTAGTCTGCATCCTAGGTGAAGCTGTAAAAACAAAAGCAAAGGTGCCAGCATACAAAAATGTTGACATCTGACACTCCTGCCAATACTCAGACTGCTTGACATTCCAGAACTGTTTAACTATGTCAATTTAAGTTCAGTGCACAGAAAGTTTGCAATTTAAAAAGAAATAAACAAACAAGTATCTCTTTTCTTTGTAATGAGAAGCAGACCCCAAACCACATAGAACATTAATATATTTGTATCACGTCAGTACCTGGGTATCCCACTGGCAATGGAAGAACATTCTGCAGTTAAATACAACAAATCAAAGAAGAACAGAGATGTTAACAAAAACTGGTAGAAATTAGATGCCTCTATTTCCCTCAGTATGTGAGGTATGTTGCAGCATCACTCTTCTACCAATTCACATGCAGTTACCTTTTTAAAGAATTTATGCTACAAACAAGCTGTTGATTTTTTCCCCTAGGAAGTTTTTCCTACATTCCAATGACACGTTGTGGAGAAATCCTGAATTGCAATTAGTAAAACAGCTAAAACTTGTGCGCTTAACTCTACTACTTTAGCTACTTCAACTGAAAACAATCAGACTACTCATGTATAAAGCTAAGCTTCTGCATAATCTTTCCTAAGTGAGGGCCTAAGAAGGAAAAGTTAGACAGGTTGCTTACACAGCCCACATGCATGAATACGTGCTTTGTACTCCCTGGGTAGCTACAGTAACCTCATTAAAAAAGAAGAGGAAAAGAAAATAATTATAAACCACACAGAACAGGCTTAAATTGTTTTGAGACACTAAGAAAAAAAATTCTGGTAGATTATTTACTGTGTTTTACTTTATAGTTAAGATATTTTATAAAAGTTACTCAACATTTGTACATGCATATATACAAAATATTTTTTTCAAGTATTTCTCTTTAGTACCTCAGAACATGTAAGTTGCAGTAACCTGTTACAACAATCAGAGCTAAAAGAAAAAACCAAATGCAATATGAGATCCTGCTCCAGCTGAAACCAATAGCAGAATCTCTAATGGCTTTGAAAGATACGTCGTCAGTCCATGAAAGCTTCACAAAAGCATCAAAAATCAGTATAACTGTGACTTCACTGAAAAAACTTTTACAGGGAGGGAAAACCATTTCAAAAGTTCGCAGACCACTACTCTATCCCTCTTAAACATAATTTGGGAAAGGCAAGGGTGAAATGGCAATGAAGTTCCCCCCTCAGTTTAATTCAGCAGAGATTAGCTGGACAAAACTACAAAGAATTTCTTCTAAAATTTCCAGTGTGCACAACATTCTTAAACAAAATACCTCACACAAATACAGAAGATGGTAGCAGAACACTAGGAAACGTATTTATTAATTAAAAGGTACAGAAAATATAGAAGGGAAAACCATGCAGAGTTACTTTGCACATAATCAGTAAGGATTTGAAATGGAAAATAAAACATTGAGTTGTAAATTCCATCGAGTATTTAAAATACCAAAATCCTTTACCATTTTGTAACAGTCTAAAGATATGAGACCTAATAATGAATGACACTGTCCTTTACTAATCTGAAGTTTTAACAGCAAGACAACAGTTCAGTGTTTTTAAATCAGGTAGAAACTTGATATTATTTTAAAAAAATGATGAAACAGAGAAACAAAGTTGTCTGCTGAAATACAAGAGGAAAAGGTTTAAATAAGCAGTTATATGATAAAATATTTCCTGGGTCCTAGGTTCAGACACATTATGCCATCCTTGAGCTACAACAGGTTTCTGTGATTCTACCACCACCACCCATCTCTAAATTTGCAATAATACTTACTTGTCTTCATGGTACCAAACACTGCAGTTGCTCTTACACATTTATTAACTGGTTTTAAAACCTAAGCACAATAATACTGCTGAACTGCAACACTGACACTAAAAACTTAGAAAGTAGATATAGATTGAAGACTATTTAAAAAAAAAAAATTTCTTATATTCACCAGCTACTAACTTAACCATGGTCTGGGATTCCTGAATGTAAACCTGTTCCAGCTAATAATGTGAGATTCCATAAGAGTATAAGCTCCACTAGTATGAGTGCAGAATTGGGGTCCTCAGTTTCCTTTTAGACAGTGTACTGTTACTTGAAGAATTCCTTTATGAAGTCCCAGCCTTAAAATTGAGATGTCTTTCCTTATAGACACACAAGTATCTCCAAGCACAACAAAATGAAGGAGCGTTATAGAAACATTTGTTAAAATTTAGAGTAAATACAGATGTAAGAAACACAGGTAAAGAAGGGAAAACACTTCCCTGTTATCAGCTGGGAACTCCGCATCTTACGTCAGCGAGATATCAGGTACCTTTTGCGAAAGAGGAATTACATAATGTACACTACAGTCACCCTACTTGTAATTCCAAATAAACATTCTTGTTAAACACAGGGAGTGAATTAAGAGATCACTTCTTTAAAACTAAATTAAATAGTTTCACTGCTAACAGCTGAGAAACAGTCTTTTAAGAAGTTGCACATACAGACAGCAGTTTTACAACTCAATCCGAGAATATCCAAGAGCCTAGCCCTGTGAGAAAAACCACTGCAAATGGACAAAGCTTTAAAAAAAAAAATTTTATTGAAATACAAATATTAAAAAGATATATTCAAATGTAATTGGATATCCTTCCAAGCTGCTTTTGGCTCTCCCCACTATTTCAAAGGCAGGCGTCTTCCACTTGTCTGGTTACTTGTTCTTAGAAAAACGATATTAAACCAAGCAATATTAAGAAACAAGACACTGAACAGATTAACCAGGCTCCTGAACACATGGCTTTTATTTAGACAAAGGCTTTATGCTGGGAATAAGATTTAAAGAATTTTAATTTAAATTGTAACCCTTTTGTAGGGAAGAAGGAAGGCTACAGACAACTTTTTAAGGGCATATCCTCCTTTCTGCACAAACATGTTGTCATTTGGGATGGGGTGGGAAGAGTTTTACTGTCATCACAACAGTCATAGGCTGAGGCAACCATGAAGTTAGTGTTGTTGTAATGGAAACACCTCTGTTCAGCGTTAATCTGTAGTACCAGCAAGTGATTCACTACAAACACTGTGACAAAACATGAGGAGCGATGAGTTTTGTATCCTCCCTGGCATCTGCCTCTTCCAAGTGAGCTGGCTCACAGCTGTTCCATGGCCTGCCTGGTTGTAGAGGGTTGGAACAAAGTGGATGCAAAAAGCACTTTTTTTTTTTAATTAAAACCCCAAACTCTCTAAGTTAAAGAAGACGTTTTGTTCGTGTATCTTGAAAGAAGCGGGCACAAGCTACCTATTTATCACCACAATAAAAATAGAAAGGAAGAAAGAAGGCGCAGAGGCTGGGGAGGGTGGGCTTCACGCCCACCACCCCGGAGCTTCCCACAAAGAACGAGCAGCACAGCAACGAGGAGGAAGAGAAAAGCAGCGAGAGGCCACGGCTGCGCGGCGGCGGCGGCTCGAGATTTACCTGGAAATCTGCCAGTATCATCTCCCGGTCCATGTTGGACGCCATTGCAGCCAGCTGCGTCCCCGGCTCCGCTCTGACCCGCGCACCTGGAGCTGCTGCCGGCGAGGACGGGGCAGGGTGGGACTAGGAGCTCATGGAGCCGCCGGCTCCCCTCAGGCTCCCGCGGCGCCCCCGGGCTGCCCCCTCCGGCAGCCCCGCGGCGGCGGGAAGCGGGCGGGAAGCGGGCGGCGGGCCGGGAGCGGGCCGGGCCGGGAGCAGGCAGCGCTGCCTCAGCTGCTGGCCCGGGGAGGAGGAGGAGGCAACGCCGCTCCCTCCCTGCCTCCACAGCGCCTGTCGCACATTTTGCCTGTCATTGAGGTCGCAAAGAGGCGCTTTGCGGCCGGCACGTGACCACCCTCCTGTCAAGCGCTCGCGAAGCCGGGGGAGGGGGTGGGGCTGCGCCTTCTCGGCAGCTCGCGCTGACCGCGGCCGCTGCGCCCCGGCCCGGCGGGAGGGGAAGGAGAAGGAGCAGGAGCGGAGGGGGCGCCCGAGGGGCTGCGCTGCTGCCCGGCGGGAGGCCACGGGCGGCCCGGCCCAGCGCCTGGGCCTTTCCTGAGGGGACGGGCTGCCTCAGCCTGCCCGGCCCCAGAGCGGCGGAGCGGCCCCTCCGAGCGGGCGGCGCAGCTGCGGCCGTCGGCTCTCGGCTCGGCTGGGGGCAGCGCTGCCCCGGGGGCTGAGGGGCTGGCGGGCTGGCACTGACACCGCCACCCACGCACCCCGGCGGCGGATCCCCGGGCCCGGCCGGGCTCCGCCGCCGGCTGCGGCCTAACGGGGCGGCGAGGCCCTGGCTGCAACGAGCCGGGGCCGGGGCCGCCATCTGGGGGCGGGCGGGGGGTGGGACAAGGGCCGCTGGAGCCGCCGGCCGGAGGGCGGCTCTGCCTGCCCGTACGGAGCGGGGCACCCACCTGCGGCCCGCAGCGGAGGGGCGGCCGGGGTGGCGGTGGCGCCGGCCCGCTGTCCCCAGCGCGATTTGCCTCCGTCCTGACAACCCGTCGCTTTGTGCTCCCTGAGAGACCCGGGCCTCGGAGCGCGGGGCACGCACCGGAGGGGGAAGGCACGGTAAAGCAGTAATTTTCCCCGTCTTCGCACTTCTCTCAGAAGGAAATGCATTTTTCACAGGTTTCTGAGCCAACAGACCGTGATCTGCGCTGCGGCCCTCACTCGAGCTTAGCACTCCAGCACTGTAAGATGCAATTGCATTATATACCAGAGATAAATTTGTTTGTTGGGTTGTTGGTTTGCGTTTTTTTAAGTAATGCAAATCTAACTGTAATTAACGCATTTTAAGTCTGCTTCCTACAACCGGATGCTGTTCACCTACCCCTTAGCACTGACATTTAACACGCATTTGGACACTAATTTGCTAATTAGTCCAGCAAGTGTCGTTCTGCTCTTTGTACGGGTGTCGAAGCTAAGATCACAAGCACCTTTCCTGTTAGCTAATAAAGTTACATGAAGATATCTTTGAATCAAGTTATTTTGTCGTATTTAGAAAACACCGTTCTTTATTTTTTTCTGCCATCCGTGACGGTTATAGCTGAGTTTCTCAGCCCCTGCGAGTTGCCTGCCACAGCAGCCGGGCTGGCACCAGGGGGGAGCCCAGCGTGACTGCTCACCACAGCAGGGTCTGTCGTTTGGGAGAAACCGTGAACGGACACTGTGTGGGGGTAGGGGCACATGAAAAGCTAAACTGTACCTTCAGGAGAGTTTGTGTTCCCAAGAAAAACACTCCTGGGAGTTGTTTAAAGCGTGTTTGCGGATGCTGCTGGGGAGTGCAGGCAGCAGGGCACCTGGGGTGCGCATCTGGTGGTGGCAGTCATTTGAATCTCCAGGTGGGTGGAGGCCACGCTGAAATGCCACTTACGACGCAAAGCCAGGGTGTCAGAGAAGTTGGATTTTATATTTTATCATGTTCTTGGTCTAGTTTATGTTGGCAGCATTTGCCAAGAGGTTTTTATTGCCCACTGTTGTTAGTTTAACAATTCGAGCTCCCCACCACCGACTGGAGGGATGATAAAGTAATTGCCCTCACATCTGCCCCCTGGGTTTTTGGTTTGGGGTTTTTTTCCCAGTTTGATGTTGCAGACAGTTCTGTACTAGGTACGAGGTATGGTGCAATGCCAGGGACAGCCTGTGCTAAATTACAAACAAATCCACCCACACATTACTAGAGAGTAACTATAATAAAGGCTGAAAAGCGAGTTTAAACAATTGGATTAAAGCCAATTAATTCCTGGCACGAATTGAAGCTATAGGTATGTTGTCAAGATTAGTTACACAGCGTTCACATCTACTACAGTCATATTCTAAATAATGATATCTCTATTAGATCAAAACAGGAAGGATTTGATCCAGAACGTGAAGAAAAGGTGAAAAGCTGCACGTGCCCCACACCGCAGGAAGTTCACGTTCAAGTCACAGCGAAAGTTTCTATTCTCCTCCTCACGACCTCTCTCCAAGACGCCCGAGGTAGCTTTTGTCCTCCAACCAACATCAGACAAATTAGAGAACCCAGGGGGGACGACGCTCGCTTACTGTTACTCCTTGCAATGCCCGGCAATAGTATTTGCCTCCGGAAGGTGTTTTTTCTGCTGATTCTGGAGCTGACTGGGGCAGTTTTTTCAGTTTTAGGAAAAGGATCTTTACGGTTCTCGAGAAGATGTGATCCGGATTAACGATCTGCTGTCTTGCAAAGGTTTTTGACAGACCTGCACGGTGAAGGAGGTTTGACAGCATTTTCTGGCCAGGCAGCTTTACTTGCAGGAAGCCTGCAGCACCCCCAGCTATGCTTTACTTAATTATTTTTGTCAAGTGGCATAAGATGGGGGCTTTATTCTGAACTGTTAAAAACAAACAAACAAACAAACAATAAATGGAGACTGTGGTAAGACCTGCAGGTCTAATTCTGCAGTAAGTTAGCAACAGGTGATGCCACCGAAGCCTGTGGATTTTAGATACCGATTAGTCACAAAATAAGCCATTTACAAGCCGTCTGACTGAATATTCGAGTTTTTGCATAGAAATTCCTTATGCAGAAAAGCAACTCTATTTGAATATACGGATGCTATTTATATACGTGTATTTCTGGAGTTAACTTTGAGGGAAATCATAATTCGTATTTTTGTTTACAAAACTGGGCACTGTTACTTCTGGCCGAGAATTATCATAATGAGGCCCTTAAAAATATGCGCTTTTTGCCCCCCTTAGTGGGAGCGGGGGTCAGTTAATAATTTGAGCAAAATTGCTTCCCCTTCTCCACGTGTAGGCAGCTCACTCACTACTTGTCACCTTTGTATCTTCGCGACCAAGTGTGGGTGGGAGAATCGGTACAGGAAAATGTACTTGGGAAGCAAGAAGCTACCGAAGCTGGAAGGAGAGCCAGAGGCAGCGGTCACACCGCCTGCCTTCAGCTGGGCTGCAGCTCCATCCCTGCGGAACTGGTTCTGCCTGCGGCGGCGGCTCCGAGTCAGGCCCCGGCCGTCCCTGCCCCTGCCCGGCTGCCGGCGGCAGGTTCCCCCGCAGGGCAGCGCTGGAGGAGCTGCTGTTTGCTTGCCGGACAGGTTCCCTCAGGAACGCACCTCTCCGAGGTGCCTCACGCGTGTTTACGTTCTAATTCACCTCCCCGTCGCCTCCACGCAGAAAGCAGACGGGCAGATCCCCCCCGCGACCGACGGGCTCCGTGTGGTTACCGGGGAGCCATGACGTTGCATCTTACCTCTGGCAGGGCTCGGTCCTCCCGGGGGTCCCTGAGACCGAGAGCGAGCCGGCCCTTGCAGCAGCGGCCAGGCGCCGTGCCGGGAGGCAGCAGGGCCAGGACATCGCCGTGCCGGCCGCCGGCACTTCGCCCTCTGAAGGGAAAGCGAAGCCCTCGCGTCTCCTCGGTGCCGGGGTGCGCTTCTCCCTCAAAATGGCACTTTCAGATCAATCAAGGGCAGCAGAAGAGCGCAAGGCGCGGAGCGCAGCCCTGGGCGGCCGCCGGCCGCCGTTACGAACACTTGACATTGACCCTTCATCCCTGACCTTGTCCTTAGGGACAGGAGCCGGGGTGGACCCCGAGCCCGCCGCCGCTGCCCCGCGGGGTGCCGAGCCAGGGCGGGGGGGCCGGGGCCGCCCCCCCCCCCCGCGGGCAGGTGGAGACCGCCCGGGGCTTGGGGGCAGCGCCGCGGCGGGAGGCCGCCCCCAGCCCCCCCCCCGGCTGCCCCGACCCCCGGTGCCCCGGCAGGGGCGCGGCGGCTCCCGGTGCTAAAACCTCCTTTTCTTTCCATCCCCCCAACCAACCCCCGCCCGCCCTAGGCCTCACGGCGCTTCCCCTAAGAGCACCCTGGCTGCTCGGCTGCGGCGGGGGAGCGCCGGGCCCGGGTGCGCGGCGCGGGGAACGGCACAAGGCGCCGCGGCCGGGGCCGGGGCCGGGCGAGGGGCGGGTGCGCGCCGCTGCAGGCCTTCCTGCCCGGCCGGGCCGCAACTCCGCCGCGCCTCCTTAAATCTCTGCCGTTAAAATGTGGGCGGGTGTTTCAACTCAAAAAGCGCTCAAATTTTTTTTCTTTTCAAAAAAAGCTGATGAGGTTAAAAAAAAAAGGGGGAAAGAAAAAAAAAAGAGAGAAACCGGCTTCGTGTCCGTAGGAAACAGAAGTAGCGATTGTTTGCGCTTAAAAAAGGGGGAGCGCAAAGTCGCGGGCGGAGGCAGCGGCCGCGGACCGGCAAGTGCAGCTTTATTTCGCGAAGTTGAAAGCGGCAGCGAGCGGCGGCTGTCACCGGGCGCCGGGAAGCTGCCGAGCACCGCCGGGCCGGGGCAGCGGCGGGCACCAGCGGGCACCAGCGCAGCCCCCCGCCCTCCGCTCCGCGGCCGGGGCGAGAGGCGCGGCTGTCGCCGGGCAGCGGCGGCGGGGCCCCCGGCGAGCGGCGGAGACGGCCCCGCGCCGCGGCTCCTCCACGCCCTGAGCGCGGGCGGCGGGACGCGGCTGCCCCCCCACCCGCCGCCGCCGCCCGCGGACCCGCCGCCCTCCTGGATGCTCCGGAGCCGCCGCCGCCGGGGGCGGCCGCCGGCCGGGATCGCGCCCGCCCGCTGCGCGGAGGCTGCGCGGGGCTGCGGGAGTGAAGCTGCTGCGGGGAGCGAGAGCGCCGAGGGAGCGCGCCCGGCCGCCGGGCACCCGCTGCCGCCGTGCTCTGCCCGCCGCGGGGGCGGCCCGCCCGGCGCGGCCCTGCTCGGCCCGGACTAGAGGCAGCCGAGTGGGATGGAAGGGGGGACCCCGAGCGGGAGCTGGATGCACACTGCTGCGGAAGACTTTTCCTCGGAGCTGTTGCTGCTAAGTCTCAGATCCCGACCGTGAGCAGGGTGGGTTGTCTTCTTCTTCAAAGATCTCAGGTCTGAGTGAGTCTCCGGTGTACGTGTACATATGTTACCCGTAACATATATGATGTATCGCATAGCTATTAATCCCTCCCCCCTCCTCCCCTGAAAGTGGCCAAAGTCTTTAATAGGAGTTACTCTATATGTGGAAGCAAAGAAATCTTCTTTCAAGTGGAGCTGCAGTTTTGCTGAATAATCACGTGTGAGTTAGGGGCGGGCTCTTGGCAAGGAGGTTTTTTACGAGTATTTACTACAAGGTCTACTCCAGAAGATTAACCATCCCAATCCTTCTGTCAGTCTCCGATGCCATGCCTGGTTAAAAAAAAAAAAATCTCATCTTTTTTCCGATCGTCAGTCACCCTAAAGAATGGCCGAGCCTTCTGGGAACGAGCTGGCGTCCGCGGCTGCCAAGGGGGACCTAGTGCAACTTACTAATTTGTTGCAAAAGAATGTAAACGTCAATGCACAAAATGGATTTGGGAGGACTGCGCTGCAGGTTGGTATCCAGAGAGGGAGAAAATATTTCATCACTGGTACCTACGTGACCCGGGTTTCCAAAAAAGACAACGTTTTAAACAGGCTGGTGGATGAAATACGAGTGGTTTTTCAAACTCGTTGGATGCCATATTTTATAACTTTAGTGGCTCCAACTCCCTAAAATGACGTACTTGAAATAAAACTGGTCAAAACCAATATTTCAGTCGGGGATCACCCTCAATGTCAAACGGGCTGCGAGTTTGCTAATATTTTGTAACTTCGTGGGGAGGAGGCAAGGAACGAGAGGGCTGAGATGAAAAGAAATCAGCTTAGGTGAGCAGGATTTCATAGCAGGTCTGTAAACACAAATGTGCTGTTCTCTGAAGCTCAGGGTTTCTCTTTTTTTCCCCTCTCCTTTTTCTTCCTGCGTTATGCTTTTGCAGCGTGACTTGTCTGGGTTCTGGGCTCTGCTGTGGATGGTACTTTTCCTTTATACGCTGTTTGTGAGGAATGACCTTTCTCATTGGGAAGCATGCTGCTCAGAACCGAGCACCTCCGATGGACATTAACAGTCAGCCCTGCGAGCTCGGGCTTCAGCTGAATCACTTGCTTTTTCATTCATAATTAAGGCTTAAATTTTTGCTGCTTTAGATCGGCTGGCAGGGCGCTGGTTCCAGCTCTTTCCTTTCTGATCGTATAGGGTGCTATGTCCTAATTTTTTAAGTGTGTGGCTGTTCAGGCAGGAGTTGGAACTCGTCCATCTGCTAACTGAGGAAAGATTTTGCTTTTAATAATATCAGAGAATGATCGCGAAAAGTCTAGAATGCCCACCGAAGAGTGATAGAAGTGATTTATAAATCTGGAGAGAGGGAAAAAAAAAAAAGATGTGTGGTTATTTGTACTTAGGTATAAGTAATGAAATGTGGAAGTGGAGCTATAGGTTTTCTTAATTTCACACATTAGAAAAATCGTTTGTTAACTCCTCTCCCTTCCCCCCCCCCCAACCACGATAATAATTTCTGAAATTAGAGTTTTAAACAGCACAGAGCTTGTGAATGTACTCGAGATATTTACAGCTTTTTGGCTTAACGTCAGAATGTTGGAGCTGAGAAATAAGCACCTCTTGCTTAAAAAGCAGGAATGACCCTTTTTTGACAATTTCGCTGAAGCTGGAGATCTGTGAGCTCCTCTCTGTCCTGTCAGCACCTAAATAGGGCATCGCAGGGCAGGGCAGGCACTTGCAGCACCTTTTAGAGAGCAAAAGGATCTAAATTGCAAACTTAGGCAAACTAACTTCTTTAAGAGAGCAGGAAACATTTAGCTAGCTGGTTTATCCTCAGGACGAGGGCTGGAAATCGATTTATACAGTAATGTAATTTTTTTTTTATAGCAGCTAACTGTCTGTGTCCTGTATTAAGCCATATTTTACACAATGACATAGCATCCAGCTATATTAAACATGCATCCGTGTCCTAACAATACTTGTTATCACTGCCTAATCATAACTGAGTTAATGAACCACAACAAAAATCAAAACAGAAGAATCTGTCAACTTATTTTCAATATGTATCATCCCGAAATGGGCTGCGGGTGCATGACCATGCTCGAAAGAGCTGTCTGTCAGTGCACTCTCCAAAACTGAGATATTTTCTCCATAATCTCTCTCTCAATTAAAAGGGAGGCAATGCTCCTATATTAGTACCGATGAATTTATATTTTTCTTTTGCATTTATATTTAAGTAAACAGCTGCTCAGCTTGTCTTGCTGTCTACTTTTCATTTCTAATGAGGTGTACCTATGCAGGCCTCAAATACATGTCCTGCTCTTATGCTCTTCGTCAGACTTATTTAATTCATGCTTTCTCCTTCTTTGCCTCCCTCCCCTCAAGTGAAACTTTGCAAAATAAAGGGCATTTGCTGTACAGTTGTAGCCCATGTCCCAACAGCATCACCTTTTATATGATTTTCTCTCCCCCCCCCCCATCTCTGACTGAAGCCTTCAGTCTCCCAGCCTGAACACAGCAAACTCCCACTTAAACAAGATACGTGTTTTGAATTCACAAATAATACAGCCTGGGGTGTCAAAAAGAGATCAAAATGTCCAGATTTTGCTAAAGAAAGAGGGATCACAATGTTCTTGTTTTCTTTTACTTCGCTTCCATCTCTAGTCAGAAGTGAAAGAAATGGCACATACGGAGCTGGAAGCCCTGGGGCTCACAGAAATCTCTTTCTCTGAATCCCAGCCTGTCTTATCTGCACTTTTGCTCTTGTCTGTGGATATAATATGCTGGGCTGCTTTACGGTCCGAATGCTGCAGTAATTTTATTTATTATAGCTTGCTGTTCTTAAAAAGCCTAATATATATTTTTTCACCAGGAGAGCTTTTCAGCAAATCCCTTGTAGAAATCGTACATTATTCTATATCTAATACACTGTAATGCTCGTTTCTGCAGATAATTTTTTTAACCGAGATTTTTAGATCAATGTGTGGACGTTTCTAAAAAAAATTTAAAGGTGTTGTTTTTCGAATTTGATACTTACAACGAGACTAATTCCAAGGACAGGAAAATATTGCCTATAGGCTAGAGATTATACATTACTGTGTTCATTTTTTGCAAGTCTTTGAGCAAACAAAAAATGAGTAATTTAGGAGAAATCGGTGCAAGATCTTAAGTCCCAAATAAGAGAGATTTGCGTTCTAATTATGAGAGTTTTATAACGCAATCTAGAAAATTCAAAGAAGCTTTTTCTTTTTTTTTTTTTTTTCCTGAGAGAAACAGTCAGAAAATCCAATTATTGTTGCTGGGCTGGTGGTTGCTTTTTTTTTAAGGGATGTTTTAAACAACAGAATATAGCTGCAGTTTGTTTATAGTGAAATTATGGAAGTTTAATGTAATATAATGCTTTTAGAAGAAAACTTCTGGAACTTTGAAACATTCCTTTTAACTTCTCCTTTTGGGGTGACGTATTGAAACACAAATATTGGGGAGAAAAATTTCTTCTAGCATTTATTTTTCGTAGCAGACAGAGCTATGGTACAGTCCAAATATTTGTTTTATGATAATGCACAGACAATGTAAATACCTGAAAGCTTATAAAAACACATTCTACATTTGCTGTTGCTGAGGTAAAATATCTGTTCCTCAGAGACCCTACATTTGATGTTTAACGAGATTAAACAGTGATGCAAAGGTGTCTCAATCCTTAGACAAATAGAACCGAACCATACTTAATTTTCATACGTTAAAAAACTGAGATAACTCACGTTACATTAAAAAAAAAAAAGTTATTATATCCCCAGTTATCCCCAGTTTACACCGCCTATTATCAGGCATGAATCTCTCTGAGACAGAAAGCTATTACTACCGAAATGATAACATCTTTCACAATTTCACCGAGTTTAGTAAAAAATACGGGGGGGGGGGGGGGAAGGGGGAAGAAAAAACAAAACAAACAAAAAAAAAAGATTTTCTGGTGTAGCATCAGTTTTCTAGCGGCGCTCTTCTGTCTGTTTTAAATGAGGATTGTGCCGGGAGGATACTCGGAGATAAGAATTGGGGATCGAAGCCCAGTGCTGAAGCAAACCCCCCCGCCCCCTTCCCCCGCGGTATTCAACTCTCCTTTTTCTTTCATAGGTTATGAAACTCGGGAACCCCGAAATTGCCAGGAGGTTGCTCGTTAGCGGTGCCAACCCCAACCTGAAAGACAGTACTGGCTTCGCTGTAATTCATGATGTAGCCAGAGAGGGTTTTCTGGACACTTTGCAGACTCTGCTGGAGTTTAAGGCTGATGTTAACATTGAGGATGATGAGGGCAACCTGCCCTTGCACTTGGCGGCGCGGGAGGGGCACGTGCGGGTGGTAGAGCTGCTGCTGGCGCGCGCCGAGTGCAAGGTGGGCCACCAGAACAAGCGGGGGGCCACCGCCTACGACCTGGCCAAGCTCTACAAAAGAGCCGCCGTCGTCAAGCTCCTGGAGGACAGCAGCTTCTTCCCTGCAGCCATGAATTAAATCCAGCCCGGACGTGCTCTCCTTTGGACATGAAGGCTTTCAGCCGCCTTCATCTTCTTTTCTTCTTCTTTTTTTTTTTTTTTTTTCCTCCTCCTTTTTAATAACAGGCGTTGCAACTTTCTATTATTTTTTTTTCTTTTTAAACAGCTGATAGTTTAAGTCTCAAGAAATTCTGGAGGTGGGGTTTTGGATCATGGTTTAAATCCATGCTCCCAGCAATTTCTGCCACCTGCCATTTACGAAATACAGACTCAGCCATGTATATGTTGGTCACTCATACCTAGTTTTCCACTATGAAGTTTTTACGATTTATTTTAGGTCAGTTAAGCCATTAATACAAGAGCTACATATTCACGTGCTTAATATTGCTGGACTTTTAAGAAGAGGCAATAGCTGACTGTGATCTCGCCCACCTCTGGATGCGCAACCCCACCCCCCCGTTCCCTTCCCCCCACCCCCAACCCACCCCCCTGCTCCTTGGGGCAGGCTGCAGAGTTTGAAACCCTGTTCTGGATTCAAACAGCCTCCCAAGGGAAAACCTGCATCTCCCTGCTCGGGCAGAGCTTGAAGTCAAAGGCTGCTTGGCCTGAGGACAGAGGACGGCGCTTAGAGGCTTTGGGAAATAGCTGCTGCGTTTTGACACTAACAAGAGCTTGTAGAAGTAGGTCACTTACTTTCTAAATGTAGATGACACTTTCCCCCTTTGTGTATTTAAACTTTCACCGAGCTGGTTTTGAATTTAGTTACCAGAAACAGTATAAGTGGTGTTTTTTTGGATTGCCAGAGGTTTTAAACAGCTCAGTTTTGTAGTTCGTGTTTACTGTGCACTGAAGGAGGCGTTTTTTCTAGTTTCAAAACAAGCAGCTGAGAACCGTTGTCAGAGGCAGGAGGATGGGAAGGCTGCAAGGCAACAACTTTTCTGGTCGCTTTGTAAGCCGAGTGCAGTTTAGATGCTCTTTAAGAAATATTTGCTTTCCACCAGCTGTTTTGCCTGGAAATAAATTACTTTAACGACAGATGCATCTCACGAAACAGGAGCATTTGAATACAGTGACATTTAGGAAGCAGCATGTTTGCTATTCGGGAATTTATGTTATTGCTTGCACCTAAAACACAAATTAACTATTGGAACATTTACACTGCAACACGGTTGAGAGCATTGGTCACCCTCAAACTCATTTACCTCTCCAGCTGCAACAGGAGCTAAGGATGCTCAGCACCGTATAGGGAAGAGTTTAGGATGAAAATTTTAACATTTGTACAGGAGCAAGTTGTGGGACAGATGGGCAGTTTGAAGTGCTTTATTTTGAATAGTCTAAATTTTAATTGTGCAAAATAGAAGGTGTTAAATCAATGCGAAATGGATAGTACTTCAAATAGCACTTAAAAGAGGAGGGGGTGTACACTAGTTTTAGAGTTTAGCTCTTAAAAAAAAAATTTTAGCCCTACAGAATCAGTTACTACCGTTTTCAAGTAAAAAAATAATTTGCTGAAACTGTCTGTCACGTTTGCTATCCGCTCTGTCACACTGCTGTGTTTTCTGATTAAAAACCTCTGTGAAATACTCAGCCTTGTGCGCCTGTGTTACCATGTGCTGCTCACAAGGGCTCCAGGGATCGCTGACCTCCGCGGCACGGCTGGGGAAATAACCCGCAAAATACCCGCTATCGAGAGCGTTTAAACCACCTGAAATATTAAACCCGAGCAACGTAATCCGCAGGTCCCCGAGGTGAGGTAACCCCAGCCACCCCCCGTTGCTCCCCGCCTCCCTTTCCTCGTGTCCCGGAGGATGCTCCGAGCTTCTTCCCTCTCCGCAACCAGTGCCCTGCGCTCCTCTTGGAAAGCAGGAATCCGCGCTGCCACCAGGATTTCTCCCCTTCCCTGCTACAGCAGAGGTGCACACCAAAAAGGTAATATTCGTCCTTCTCATTTTTCACCTGTGCTACTGAAAAAAAACCAAACTCATCCCAGATCCGTCCTGAGCTCCTTCAGCATTTAACGTATGCTAAACCGGAGCTTAAGTAGTGGCTTTAATAAACCAACTGCTTTTTCGAGAGAAATGCCCCGCCTAGTCAGAAATAGCGGCTTTTATTGCGTGCCAGAAGTTCACGTGTAAAGCCAGGGCATGTTACACCAGGGCCAAGCCTACAGCGTCCGCGGGGCAGCGCTCACTCCGGTGTAAAGTTATGTTCTGTTTGCTCTCACTGCTGCGTGTTCTCTGTAAGCCAGTTATCGGAAACAATATTATAAATTGAAATTCCTAAGTTAGATACTTCGAAAGAGAAAATTCTTCTCCGTTGACCCAGGAATTTAATAGGTTCTGCCAAAAGCTTCTGGGAAGCCAAAGAATTAAGTGAGGCGGTGGGTTAGGTGCAGCTCACCGGGTCTGCAGGGGAGAAGCCGTGCCCAGCTGCTTGGGGGGGGGGGGGGGGGAGGGAGGGGGGGGGCAGAGGTCCTGCAACAGCTCTTGCATGTACTGAGCGAGGGGAGAGGATAATATAAAGCAAACCGCACCAACAGGGAATCTTTATCCCGCAAAAGCATTCCAATATCGGATGTGGTTTCAGAAATTACTGTTGTGATATTTTCCCCCCCAGTGCTCTGCCAACATCAAAAAGCCCAGTTTTACAAATCCACACATTTGTGAAAATGTCGACGGTAACGTTTACCCGGAGATGCAAAGCTGCAGCCTGTAAGATGGAACGAAATGTTTCTGAGAGCTTTTATTGAGACATAAACCAACTGACAAGTAAGTCTGCCAGGCAGGAGCAGGAGTTATCCTGCAGCAGCCCCGGAATGGGCAGTAAACAATATAGTATCGAGATGAGATGTATACATAGAAACAAGTAGAGCAAGCCGAGAAAAATGTGAAGAAATCGAGTATAAATTGTAGCGGTGCAGGGCTCCCGCCGAGCGGGCTGCCTGAGGACCCCGCTGGGGGGGGGAGCCCTCTCCCCTATTTCGGTTACACGGATGAGCAAAGCTGTCGCACTTGACCTTTGTTTCTAAATCATCCTCGGAACAACGGCGGGGGCCGTGGAATTCCTTTGGAAAAGGGGCAGATCCTAAAGCGATCCTAGGGGGAACGAGCAGCGTTGGCTCTGCGGCGGCAGCGGGACCCCGGGGGGGGGGGGGGGCGGGGGGCGCGAGGAGCGGCGCGGGCAGGGGGCCGCTGGCGGGGGGCGGCGGGGGGCTCCGCTCGGCAGCCGGGGCCGCGAACGGCCGCACGTTGGAGCGCACGAAGAGCCTCTCTCGCCTGTTTTCAGTGCGGGGAGAAGAAGGGGCTCAGCGCTTCATTCCGTGGCGGGATGAGAAACCGGCTCCGCAGCAAAGGGCAGCGCGGCCCTGGCGCCACGAAAGGGTTAAAGCGGCCGGACCCCACCGCCCGTTCGCGTTTGAAAGAGGGAAGGGGCTGCCGCAAGCGCACCTGGCGATCCACCGGGCATCCCGCAGCAGCCACGCACGATTATCCGCTTACTAAAGTGCTGAAATTCCCTGGAAAAAAAGGCGAGGGGAGGAAAGCTGGTGCTCTGCTCTGTGAGGGCTGTGACACTGCATGGCGGGGGGACACGGGACGGAGCGGAGAGCCGAGGGACGGGGCAGAGCAGGGACGGCTCCTCACCGAGCCTCGGCAGCGCCTGCCCCGCCACACACGCATTCAAAATGTCGGTGCTCCCGGAGGGCTCCGCCGGGCTCCCCGGGGGGGTCGGGGCCGCCGGAGGTGCGGGGCAGGTCGGTCGGCCCCCGGGGAGCGCGCGCGGGCGCGGGGGCGCGGGGCCGCGGGGCGGGGGGGGCCCCGCCGCGCTCCGAAACCGTTAGGTTGTCTCCTGCGGCTCCTCTCCCCTTTCTCTTCCTGTCCAAATATTTTTAAATTTACGCGCCTTAAATAACAGTCTGATTTTATTTATTTAGTTTCCTCCGCGGGCTCTGCCACCGCTTCGCCTCGGCCCCCGCCGCCAGGGGCCCCAGGGGCGGCCGCCGCCCCGCGCCCCCCGCCCCGCTCCGCGCCGCTCCGCGCCCGCCCCGGCCGCCGCCGCCCGCAACCCGCACTGCGCCGTCTTTTTTTTTATTTTTTTCTCCCCATTCTCTCCCCTACCCCCCCCCCCCCCGCCCCCTTTTCCCTCCCTTTCCTCCCTGCCCGCAGCCGGGACCGGAGCCTCCTCAGCGTACCCCCGATGCCTGCGCAGCCCCCTGCCGCAGTGAGTACAGCAAAGGGACCCGCAGCTCGCCGGGGGGGTGTTTATGGCACATAGCTGGTGCTGGGGCCCGGGCTGTGGCGGCGGCGCTCCCGCTGCACCTCGGGGATCCCCCCACCTCCCCCCTCCCCCAAGATTTCAGGGATGCAGAAGCATCATCTTCCAGCGCAGCGACGCAAAAGACAGAAAGAAGCAGGTTTATTTCCAGGTTTCCTTAAAAAATGTGAAGCAAGGTGTATCTGCCGGCCAGAGCATGACCTTTTGTTACGTTTGAAAATTAGAGGCAGGCGAACGGGTGGCGGGGGTGGGGGAATCCGCGCTTCTTGGTTGCTGTGTCACAAAGGCGAGGAAATTCATCTTCGGGTGTAATAAACGACATGGCACGGTTGCGATCGCCAGCGGTGCCAAGCCGTGCCCTGCGGACCTCATCTGCAGAGCCCCACTCGGAAAAAAAAAAAAAAAAAAAATTAACTTCTTGCCATGGCACTGAGTGGTAAGATGGCTTCTTGCATTTCCAAGCAGCACCAAGTACAAATCGCCAGGGACGTTTTGCAGTGCTAAAGGTTGCTGCCTTTCATGTCGTACATATTCCCAGAACGTTTGAATTACCTTGCAGCCTGGTGTCAGTTACAATTGTGCGAGGTTCATCTTCAGGAACCAGGAGGAAGAGCTCCCTCCTCTGTGGGGCACTTTAGAATAACCTTGACCTTTTGTTAGTGCTTATCCTAAAAGATAAGTCATCCGGGGAAAGCAGGGAATGGGGCAAGGCACCTGCAAAAGCATAAGGGAAATGTCTCTATTTTTAAACTGGTGCTAAAATGGCTCCCTGAATCCTCCAAATCAAGGGACACCGAGGGGCTAAGGGACCAAGTCCGGAGCTCTGGCACAGTTCAGCTGGACAGGCAGAGGACCCTGTGTTATTTTCCTCAGCCCACGGTGCATTTTGTGCCGCTGGCCCAGCCGACCCTCCAGCTGCCCAAAAGGGCCAATTCCCTCTGAAATCAACTGAATCAGCCAAAAGTATAATCAGCTTTTCAGGGAAGTACAAGACCACTGAACCATGTTTCCCGTTGCATTTCTTTGTTCCTCTGTCACTGCTTTCTGATATTTGTAGAAGTAATTAGGAGGACCACTGGTATTTATGACTATTTTAATTTTTTTTAAAAAAAAAGCTCCCTTCTGTGTAGGAAAGATGAAACATTTTGCTTCCCAGTGCAGCCACTAAAAGGTTAAAACCAATTCACAGTTCCCTGGTGGAAGTTTTCCTTCAGAGCAGATAGTGCCTATCAAGATGGTCTGTCTTTCTCCTGTTACACCCCAGAGCAGGAAAAAAGAGGCAGCATTTACGTGGCAACACAGCCCTCTTGCTCCTCGACATTAAGATGATTATCAACACAATGATATTTTAATGAACGCTTTTGTACAGGGAGCTAATGAAGGTTTAAAGCAAAAGATACACAGCACCAGCCACAATAAAACACAATGCCCTGTAGGAACACTGAGTATTCAGAAGCTTTTGGGGGTCTGACCCTAATGAAGCACAAGACCCACCCTGGGTACACATCGCATTTACATGCAGCATGTACTGCAGGCTGGAGTAAGGGCTGCTTATTCTGATACAATTTTCTGACGAGGGAGGATGGCATGTTTAGGCCTGAAGTTATTAATATCTGTTCTGGTGGAAATAGGGACATTTGGGCACGCTTTGTCAGGTGAAAAAGAGTGCTTTCTGCTTCGGATAGGTTACCACCGAGGGGATGTGCCACCGTGTGACTAGCTGCACTTCCACATGGGGCATGCCAGGGTGCGAGTGTATTGATCCCTCATGAACTTTTGCTTCTATTTAGTAAGGCTGGAGAACAGGCAGGGAAGATTTTCAGTCCACACTAGCTAGAATACCAGCAGGCCTGGAAAGCGAGCTGTTAATTGTGAATACTTCCTACAGAACGGATTTTTTTTAATTTTCTGAAAGGAGAAGTGAACTCTGCTCGAAAAAGCAGCTTTCTATCTGGACAGACCATAGTCCCTGAGGCTGTGACTGTAGGTACACAAACAAAGCTGTATTTAATCTCTCTTAAGCAAATTTTATAGGGAACATCTGTGAAAGAGAAAAGTGTATTTGTTTCATGACCACTGTAACTTTTAATAGTATCACCTCCTTGCATCAACATATATGCTCTGAATAATGGGATGTCTGTGGATTTTTCAGATGTAATTTGTTTTAGCTCCTGCAAAATAAGGGCTGCAGACAAAAAGCTGTGCTACACCACGATATATTCACAGTATTCACAATCCAGCGCTGTATGCATATATTTGAGTTAACAGTTTCCTTCCTGTAAGAGCGTTTTAATTTATAGGAACATATTGTTTTGTGTAAAGAAGGTAGTAGATAATTAACTGTATTCATTTAATCTAATTATAGGCCTCTGAGGCAAAAAGCTGACACTTTTCATTGTGGTATATTCAGAGAAGTTAATTGAAAAAACATTGCAGCCACAAGGCATAACATGCCCATCGTATATTTGATACTAATTCTTTTCTCAAAAATGGGATGAATCTGATGCTCGCTGGAGATAAGGATTGCTGTTACTCACTCGAGTAAGGCAAAGTCTGGGGAAGCTCGTTATGCAATGCTGCAGTGCACTGCAATATCTCTGCAATTCCAGAGCTAACCACAGACAGCTTAATTTGCCAAATTGCGAGATGGTTTTGTAATGTACACAAGTATCTATTACAAATTAAGAAAAGATTGAATGCATTTTTAGCTGGGACGTAGGTCAGAATCTGAACAGAGATCTGTTTCAAGAAGCAATGGGTCAATGTATCAGCTCCTAGCTCTGCTGCATCTTTAGGAGGAACCAAGCAGTGACAGCAGCCTTACCCCCAGGAGTTGTTATTAGGAGTGTAATTGGGGTTTTCAAGCTATCGAGATGACAACCAGATAAACAGACAGCAGCTCAACACTTGCAACTCCCAAGTATATTGTCAGTCCATTTGCAGTTTCAGAGTATTTTTTCCTATCACCTGATACATACCAACAACTTAATCTTCTGATAGCAGTGCTACTTTCATTCTCAAAAGGAAAGTAAAGCAGCTCAGCTCTGCAGAGCTCGCCTTCCAGCTGACAGAGGACATGACAGACCAAACGTGCTGCTGGTGGGGAAGCCTTTGCCATTTACATTAAAGAAATTCCAGCTTGCAAGCTGAATCATCACGTTAGAGGCACATATAACTGTTTCCCCTTCCTTTATCACTCTAAGAGTGTAACTCTGGTGTCTCTGCAGCTCTGGCAGTACCTCGGGGCAGGACACCTCCCTCTCCACCTCCAGCTGCTGCTCTCTCTCCCTGGCTTCTGCTCCAGTGACCTCCATTTCTGCTCTGCCCGTGGGCACGTAGAGGCCACCCAGCGCACCCAGCCCTCTCCACCTCTCTCTGCCCCGCTTTCCAGGTGCTGTTGTTCCTAGCTAGGGGGAGAAAAAACATGCAGAGGCAGCGCTGCCCATCCCTGTGATAAAGCATGATGCCTCATCATGGTGGTGCTGGTGCAAGCCCCCTTGGATGGCAAACACCCCCAGCGAAGGGCCATCAAGCCCAGCGCAGGGCCTGGCTTTGCTCTGCCAGCAAGAGGCATTGCTGGCAGCCCTACCTATAATTTCAAAATTACTTAAAATATTTTCAAATATTATTTTGCAGAAATAGTTTTTCCTGTGGTTAAAAAAGCAGCACATTGTGCTTCAGGCACTTCAAATGCTTGTTAACAATGTCAGAGGAAGCCTGAAAAGTGAACAGATAGCGATGTGCGGTCACCTCAGCTCTGGAGCTCTGGCTCAAGAGATCCAGAATATTTGATAAAGCAGCTTTCTAACAAGAAAAAAAGCATGGCTATAGATGCTAGCCAGACCTGATTTCTATTCCTATACCATTACAGATAAATCAGAATTTGCATTGATGTCTGACTCAAAACATCAGCCTGTTCTTAGAGTTCAGTCTGCACTCACACTCCTTCTCTCCCTTGATGCTCTTAACTGATCGTCCTCCTGCCTGGCTCCTGCCTTCTCCTCCTCCTTTGTGCTGTTTTGAGGTAACTCCCAGCTCTGGCTCTTCCACACTTTGTTTATCCACTCCTCCATTCCCTGGCTCCTGCCTTCTTGTGTTCTTCATGCCCTGTTTTCACCTCCTAGCTTCCTTTCCTTCATCTCCACATCCACCCTCTTATTTGTTCTTAATTATTTCCTCTGGCATCTTATCTTCATCTCCATTATGCTTATTAACCTCCTTACCTAATGTATCATACCCTTTCCCCATTGCCTAGCAGAATCTCATTATGTATATATGTATAATTTTTTAATTATTATTATTATTTTGAATAATGAAGAACTGCTTCTACAACTGCTTTCTGTCTGTGATGTCCTATTGAAATCCTAGCACTGGTCAGTAACAGTCGTCTCCCTGGCATCTACTGCCTTCATCTCCTCCTCCTGCCTCTTGCTCCCTGCTCCCTCCCATGCTCTGCCGCTTCCAGGCCCCCTCCCAAACTCTTTCATCCTGGCCATCCGCACTCCTTCTCTTGCAGCCTGGGCAGAGCAGAGGAAGGGGAGACATCGCATGCAGGAGGAGCGCACAGGTCGCAGAGTGATCTCTTAGGCAGGCAGGAGAAGAAATTGCAGAGAAATTGCCTGCTGCCTTGGGCAAAGAGCGTGCTGGGTTCCTGGGCTGGTCTGTGGAAAAGCTGCACGTGGTGCCTGCACGCCAGACAGCAGCCGAAGGCAGGGCGGGCTCCGTCAGCACAGGCTGATCTTTGGAAAATTTAGCTGCCAACAGCTAACAATTCTTAACTGATCACGTGCAAACTGAGATTTTATGGAGTCTCATGGCTTTGTTACATTTGGATGCACATCTGTGAAACCACAGCAGCGGTGCTGCCAAATTCCCAGTCGCTGCTGAAAAGGTACATGGGTGAAGCTGGACTGGTGATGGTGCTCCATTTCAAATGCCTTCTGTAGAGACATGGGGATGCTGACACTTCCGAATGAAGCAACCGGATTATTATTTTTTAATATGGGCAAAATATTTTTTTAACCTTGTCCATGAAAATGACTACAGTGGTTTAGCTGGGAACTGCCAAAAATGAAACCTGGGGCAGATGCTTGGCTTGGAAAATCCCAGCCCAAACAGTTACAAGCAACTGAAAACAAGATGTTACTGTGAAGCACTGGACAAGATCAAGCAGAGCAGTTCCATCGCTTTGGCCTGAATGTGGAAGATTTTTAAGTGACCAGTAATGAATTTCTTAGTAATAACTTTGTTGAAAGAAGCAGAATCCAGTCAGATTTCACATTTTTGGGTGAAGACACTTCCTCTGAAAAAGAAAGGTTATGATCCAGACAGAGTGCTCCAATGTGAAGGGGGAGTGAGCTGGGACTGAGACTGGGAGCACTGGGATTGAGGGCTGGAGCAGTTTCTTTGGCAACAAAACTAACTTGAAAGGTCTACAGAAGTGCAGAAAGAGATGATCAAAAAGCATTCTATGGAGATGAAACATTATGGAGACAGCAGAGGGAAGGGGGGGGGGGCGGGGGGAAGGAATTGCTTCTTCTGGGAGAGCATCAAAGCAGCAGAAAGGGAAGTCCAAATGTTTTGTTAGCTCTGGGGTTCTCAAACACCCTGGCTGTGCTCCGCATCTGTTGATGGATTACACCCACAGAGTAAAGCAGGTCCCCTTGTCCCCGTCCCCTTCCCCAGGGAAAGCAGAATCTAAGAGGCCCCAGGGGTGCTCCCTACCTCCCGCTGCTGACTGACCGCCTTCATCCACAAACTGAGCACCGAGGCAAGTCGGGAGCTGCTCCGTAGGTGGAAAATTCCCTTGCCTGGCAATGGCAATGGCAATGTGTGCCAGAGCAGCAGGCTGGATAGCCCAGGGTATTACCTGCTCCAGTCATCTGGCTTAAACGCTCCGCTGCATCCCTGCTGGAGATTGCAGGAGCAGGGTCAGGGCTGCAGCAGTTACCTGGAGTGCTCTTTTGCATTTGAAATTGTCATTCCATTTCTCTACTATCGATAAAAGGGAGTCACGGAAGCCCTTGCTAATACACGATGAGCTGCCTGTTAATTTGCAAGTACATCCATTATTCTTTTGTCTTCAAAATTAATACTTTCAAATTCTTCTAGTGGATCGAATGGGTTGTATGTCACTTGACTATATGTTTACCTAAAAGATGTGCCCTAGCTTGAAAAGAAATTAATTCAGGAAGTCCTGTGGTCTTTGTTTTGCAGGAAGTCAGAGGAGGTGAAAATGGTGGTGGTCCCTCTGGCCACCTCACCCTCGTCAGCCTCCCTCTAGGAGTTTAGCAGCAAAATTACACTAATGCTGTAAACTGTCTGTGCAGTTACAATATTCTGAAATACCTTGCACAGCCTATGTTTGAAGAAGTTAGGGTGCATTTAAGCAAAATGCTTTATGTTAATGATTACGATTATATAAATTATGGTCAAAATGGTGACCTGTGATAACACTGCATGGAGAACAGTATGAAATTAAAACTAATCTAATTTAATAAAAAATAAAATATCTGTCTTCATAAGCACAAAGCTGAAAATTCTTGCTAGGTGCTGTTGTTTGGCATACAAGTTCTTTTGCTTTTCTTGAAAGTGCATGTGTTCAGCATGTTTAGATTTCTTTTCAGGTTTAATATTAAGCCTGAGCTGGCAGTGCTGCGTTCTGGGACCACCACAACACTGACATAGTGTACCTGACTCTCCCTGGCATTTTATGCTCAGCACCTCCTTCCACTTGATACAGTTTCACTTTTTTTTAGCAGGAAAAATGAGGTTTAAGGATAGCAGAAAAATGGGCCTGACAACATGATCTAATGAACCACAAAGCAGCCTTCAAAGAGAAAAAGTAGCAGGAAGTTCTTTCATACCAGGTATTAAAAATAGCCAGCACCGAGTCCTGGAATGCACACAGCACTTATGTAACGATTTTTCAGTGACACGCATTAGGAAATATTCTCAGTAAATGTTTTTCCTTCCTAACACCCAGTTTACTTCTCTGAACTTTGGAAATTCTTCATATGGATGCTTCTAAGAAGTCTAAAATTATAACGTCCGTTTGAATAACCTATCAATTAGCAAGCCACGTAATGACACCATCTAATGGTACAATTGAAGTATTTGAGTTTAATATACCATTTTCATAATGGTATATTAAACACACGATGGAATCCAATTTTTTCCCCCCACAAGTTAGACTGGATTTATTTCTGACAATGCAGTAACTCTGCACAGGAGGTACCAAAAGAGAGAAATCACTGTGGGTACATACCTTAATTAATAAGAATACTAGCTTTCTTGGAGCACTGAAAAGTTATTAACCAAAAAGGGTTTCTTGTTGCTAGGTGCCTTTTATAAATGGCAGGCATCTGTGGGGGATGCCTGAGAGGAGCGGAAGAGCTGTATCTGGCTTCTACCATTCTGAGGAAACGAAATGGTAAATTATTTTGAAGAACATCTTCCTCAGACTTTTTCCCAGAGCTTGAGCAGCTTTCCCAGAGGCCTAGGTGCTGGATCTTTGCAGGGTAATTTCAGAAAGTAATAAAGGAGACAGAAAATAATTAAAATCTAACTTTCGTATTTTCAGACCCCTATTGTTTTCTTGGATTACTCAATGTTCAGAACTAATCTGCAGCATCCTCTGCCTTTAGCAAGAGTACCATGCAAGGAGGGCAGTATCACTTTCTTGCCTGCCCCAAACCTTGCCTGCCTCTTCTGGCTTGTCTATAAAAACACACAAGCCCTACCACAACCTGTAGGCTTCCACAGCCACCATGAACTTATCACTAACAATATTAGTTTCAATTTACACTTCAAAGACAGCAAAATTCCCTGATGTGAAGGCTCACACATCTCCCCCCCGCCCGCCCCGGGCTAGTACCTAACTAACATACAGCATCAGCATTTCCCAGGTTGCCACATATCAGGATGCACCCAAAAGCACAATTATGGGCAGTTTTCATCACCCACTCATGTCAGGGATGGAGAGTGATAGGAAGCATTACGGTGGGTCAAATTCTGCCCATATTTTGGCTTCTACTAGTAAGTTTTTCTCAATTCATGTAATGCAGATTAAATACCAGGAGATCCTAAATGGTCAGATAGGACCATGGTAAAGCAATGTCAGTCTTTTTTTTTTTAAGATGAGCAGAACTTCACTCTTAGTGTTGGGTCTGGCTTTCCTGAGATGTCTTTAAAATATTTTCAAAGCTAAAAAAGCTTTTTTGTGGAGCAAGTTAAGCTCCACACTGTTCTTTTTGAGAACACAGAAAAACCTGGCCAAGGTACAATCAGATAAAACTTCTGATTTGTTTTCTCTTCTTACTGTTCTGCAGAATGACAGAATTTAAAAAATCCTTATCTGACATGTGAAAAAACTGTACAACAGTTAAAATATTTAATGATGGAAAGACACATAAATAATAAAAGCAGGAGAACAAGTTAGCCTCTTGTTTGATAAAATATTAAGAAACGGGGAACTCATCTGATAAAATGTTAAGAAACATCTTAATTGGCAGTCTGAAAGAAAATGAAACAGGGCATACTGAGTCTGTGTCAAAAATCTGTATAGAAGAAGAAGGAAGCGAGCATCAGAGCTGAGCTAAAATTTCTGCTTTTCAGAACGACAAAATTTTTTAAGATCAAGGTGCCTTTAAGGCCATAAAACGAAAGAAAAACTGATTAAATTATCAACAAATCCATATGCTTCTAGATGCTGTTATACAAATATATTTCTGGGAATCCAGTGCCTAAAGAGTAATTTGTGAATAAGTCAATACTTATTTTTCTGCACTGATCCATAGGCAAGGCTCGAGCTGCCTGCGAGGGGAGGAACACTGCTTCATGCATAGTACCCAGCAGTGCTCCGCATCACAGGAACACTCTCATCGCTCAGCCCGATTAGTTTACACAAACTGAAGCAAAAAAACGTTCTGTATTTTCTTACATATTTTACAGCTATTTTCGTACAAGCAAAAATGAGACTTTCTCAGTTTTGAGGAAAGGATGTTTTAGAGCAAAGAGAGAATGACAGGCTCGTGTTAGATCTGACTTTTCTGCAAGCTGTGCTTCACTCAGTTGTTTGTGACTGTTTCTGAGTTTTATTGGATATACTCACTTTTCATACAAGATTTGCTGTCACTGAATGTGATATTCGAGGTCAACATTGCAAATGTGGTTGTAAATGAAAGCTGCTATTTTGGCTGAATTTAAAACCTCAAGTCTTTTCTGTCCCTAAACAAACATGGGAAACCTTATTTGCATATTCAGAGGAAAAAATATTTCCTTCTTTTTCCAAAATTTGCTGTGATTTTCCTTTTGTTCACATACCTTTAGTCTCTTTGTTAAAGTTGCTGACATGTCTAAATTAATACTGCTGTATCCACAAATGGGGCAAATTTGAGATGACCTATGAAAGCTCTGCCACACCGCATGCTCATTCCTTTCCAGAAGGACAGGGGTTATCCTGCAGCACCAAAGGCTGCACTTTTGTGGTGGGAAGAAATTCTGAATTTTACACTGTTTGCTGGCTGTGCAAAACCAAAGAATAGACAATACCATCTGAGCTTGGGACAATTAACAGGATGTCTTTAGAATATTTTTATTACGTTAATCTTTTCTTTTGCTTGAGCTGGCATTCCCCTCGAGAGGAAGAGAAATGATGCTGAGATGATTTACTATTGCAAATTAATTCTATGGTCTATTTCCTAAGCGTTTCATTTGGCCACAGCAACCTGTCTAACTCAGATGAGTTGTCAGAAGGTGACATAAAAGAGAGACCAAGTTCTTTAGAGGTGGCCAGTACTTTTAGAGGGATGAAGGGAAATTACTGCTTTTGTCCAAGTAAAGCCTCTTCTAAACAGGGTAAGGGGAAATCAAGTAATTTAGCCTCACCAAAATTCATGCTACTTGAGATCTTCTGGAAATGTTGACTGCAGAGGAACTGTGGACTGGAACAGAAGACTGTAAAAAAAAGTCAAGCTTTATATGGCAAAAGCATATGAAACATATAGAAAAAAGTTTTTCCTTCTCACTACAGATAAGCCCCAAATTTGGAATGTAAGTTTGGGATAGGAACTGGGATAGAGACACCTGCTCAAAGCTGTGCCATCTGCTTGCAAGGCAGCTGTCCCTACCTGCACCAGCACAGGTAAGTCCACGGCCAAAAGGCAAATACATCAGGTCCCTGCTGCTTCCAAGTCAGCTGGTCTGAATTCGACCTTTTACAGTGTGGTTTGTTTTTTCTTTTTTAGCTCTGGCACTCTAGGAAGCATTTCCATGTCTGTACCCCTTGTCTGAGTCCACTCCTGGTCTGTGGGCCTCCACGATGAAGCAATCCTGGATCCTTAACCCACTGCCTCCGACTTTCCCAGCCTGCTGCCTCGGTTCTCCTCTCACAGCTGTAGGGATTTCAGCTTTTCAAAGTCCGGTTTGATTCAGTCTGTCAACACAGGAACTTATATTCGGCATAAAATCTTGTTGGGACCACAAAGTTATAATTTTATAGTTAAATACATCATGTTTTTCTGGGAAAACTTAAAGGCAGTGGATAATGGAGGCAGATTAGGATTTGGCAGTTTATCAGACTCTCAAGGAAACTCTCCCTGAGTAAATGCTCTTTCAGTGGGAATATTTACGGTTCAGGAAGCAACACTTAAAATTTTCCTTGCCATGAAAGAATTCTGCACAATCCCATAGAAGAAGGTGGCGAGTTACCCCAAAGACGACTACCCTGGTTACTACCTGTAACGATGCATCCCTCTTCCATGAAACAGGCAGGCGTAAGAAAATACCTCTGACAGGGAATGACTCTTTGAGAGCAGGACATAGACATTTTAGTTATAGGGAGCAGAAGACTAACAGACATGAATACAAATTTGCAGTGGATAAAACACTTATCCTGGTGCATTTTGAAGAAAATCTGTTCCTGTTTTGTTAGCATGTCCTAGAGATGACTTCTTTTCAGAGAATTACCTTTCACCATTTTAGATTTCAGAGAAGTACGATTCCCAGAAGTTCAGGGATTCTTTTCACTGAACTGACTTTGAAGAAAAGATCTGTTTCATTCTGTGCCTAGCCTCTTCCCTTTCTGTCTCCCCTTATCATGTTTGAGAAGCCAGTACCACCAGTGGCATCCACCCTGCAGGCTCCGTGCCCCTGCCAGCCCTGCAGACGGTGGGCAGGAGCAAAGCTCCTTGCAGGGACTGGGCACAAACTTGCTTTAAATATTACTGAAAAATCCTAATCTGAATCTCGGTACCAGATACCCATTCATTTATTAAAAGCAAATACAGCAGACAACTAATGGTGCGCTTTTTCTATTATTCAAACCTGCTGCTAACAATGAAGAAGATGATGTCATTCCCTGGATGTGACAAAGGACTAATATTATATGCAGTAAAAACAATGAGTCAACAGTTTCTATGCCCTTGAGGTCAAAGCATTCAACAGCTTGGAAAGTAGACTGTTCTTTTTGTGCACAGAACTTGTAGTTGTATATTAATACAAAATTTTTTAAAAGCAAGATATAATTAAAAAAAACACCCATACTTTTTCAGTTTCAAACAGGATTTTTCAAATTAAAAGTCCAATGGACATATCTTATAACACAAAGTAACCGATACAAATTTTGCCCAGATATTTCAAGCATAATATTGCAAACCACTTTTTTTTTTTTTTTTTTTTGTCAAAAATACGTCATCATCTATGTTAAGTTATCGTTTGTGTGATCTTGAGAGGCACTTTGCAATTCCCAGTAACATTAGTAAGAGCTGTGAGTATTAATACAGCAACTAAATAATACGAAATGTTCCGGAGCTATTTTGTAATGGTCTGAAAGATAAGAAAGACCTTTAACATGGAATTGTGGTTTGAGAGACAACTGAAAGCAAGGAGTCTAAGAACCAAAGTTTCCCAGATTTTCTGGGATACACGAGGTATGGACCAAAACCTGGCCCTCTAACCACAGCTGCACCTCGCTCAGGCGAGTGCAAGAGACACCTAGTGCCGACACAGATCCTTTCTTCAGTCAACCTAAAATCATTATAGAGGATTATTATCTTCCTCATACAGACAGTGAAACCAAAGCACAGAGAAGTGACAGCTCAAGGTCATTTAAAAGTCAGGAGAGTTTGGAAAAGAACCCAGATTTCTCAATCCCTGCCCAGCGCTCTGCCCACTGGGCTTCGCTGCCTCACCGAGAATCGGCTTGATACGGCTCCTTTGTGAAACCAGACCTGATTTAACAACTTCCCAAAGTTTTCAATGCATCATATGGTTGTCTATAACAATTTTATTTTGTGGAAAAAACAGGCTTAGGCTTGTCTGATTAGATCGGGCTGCTGACACACGACCAAGTGCAAGGGAATCCTAGGCCAGTTGCAGTCACTGTTCCTGTTGTCCTTGCAGAGCACATTCAGGGACAGGAGAGCAAACCGGATTGTACCTAGATGGGCTTCTGTGTGGGACGAAATATCATTTTGCCTGCGCCAATACTAGCTGACAGTGTTTTGCCTTAAAATGAGCCTTAGTGTGGAATAAACAATATTCAGCATCCTGACCATTAATTGAAATTAAACCTCAGGCTCTGAATCCCAAGGAATTTCTTCTGGCACGCTGACAAAGGCTATGCAAAGTTTTCTCGGTATATGCTGACCTCTTTATTGTGTCACCTACAAAAACGGGTTCAGGCATAACTGGTACAGTAGTTCCCAGGCCCAGGTGATTACTTACCCAAAGTATGGAAGAGCACATCTGGCAGGGCCGCTGGTCAGCATCCTGGCAGCTTTGTTAAAGAGCTAAGTGCAAGAGGCATGGCTCAATTTGATCTTTAAACTCTGTGTCTTCTAATGCAAGAAACTCTTATCTTTTAGACGTGTAAACATTTAAACCCTAAAGGTATCCCAGGTGTTTCAGAGTTCAAGCAAGACGAGGAAGGTTCTGTGTTGTCCAACAGCCACGAGGGCTGCAGGGCTCCACGCAGCTCCTTGCAAGCGACAGAACTCACGGGATTTTAACAAGGAGGACGTGCTAGGGCACTTCAGTTGAAACATACACATTTCCACGGAAAATTCAGTGACAAGTTGCTCTTATAAACTGAAACAAAATCAGACAAATTTGAGACAAGGCAAAATGAAGAGACTAAAGGAACTTACAGAACGTCCTCTGGATAACTCGAGCTAATTACAAATCGTATGGCTTGTAGGGCCGGGTATTTTCATTTCCATTGCAATTGACCCTCCATAGTCTTCATTAAGGAAGGACACAATGATTTTGATGTTGTGTAAGAGTGATGAAACATATGTGAAATTGACAGACATTAGAACCCCTTTTTGAAGTCACGAGCTATTTCTGCAGGCAGCATCTCTCACTGCTTAATGAAAGCCAGCGCCTGAACGCACTGCAGAGTCACGCGTGCTGCAGCCACGTTAGGTGTGCTGTTCCACAGAACACATGTGTTTGTTCCTTTCCCATGACTCACACAAATGCAAATAAAGTTATTATTGGTCTATTTAATAAATAGACCTATGAAGAAAAAAGTGAAACGTGGCTCATATCTTACGGTGCTCCCAGAAGGGATCTTTTCCTGACCTTTGCTTTTAAAGCCCTGATCCCAGCAACACACTTTGAAAACTTGCATAACATTAAGTATTCCAAGTACTATTGAAGCTGCTCCTTTGTTAAACAGGATATTACAAGTTTAAACCAGAGACAGGGATTCCTACTCAGGAAAATACTGAAGGTCGTATTTAAAATTAAGCATATCTTCATATTATCTTGCAAATGAAAGCTTACCTAAGCAGGTGACACTTCCAAAAGAATACTATAATGAGCCCCCCCAAAAGCAAAGCCATATTAATATTAACTTAGAGGCATCAACCACACTGTTATATCAAAATTTTGCTAATACGAGATCTGACAAAACTGAAGTTCTGTTCAGCATTAGTTTGACTGTCAGCACAAAAATTTCAAACTAGTAGCATTTATAAATTCATAAAGACAAATGTACTCTGAATGTTAAATAATCTAGATAGGAAATGACAAAAAGCTGTTAATGAAATTGTGCAGCATCATTAGGCTTTGGGCTGCTTCGCGTATGTGCTCATCACGTCGCCATTAGACCTGTTAGTAGGTCAATCCTTTATTATTTGTTGCAGCGTCTGTTTAGAACCTCACTCATAACTATCATTTCGACAAATCGATTTAAAAAACAGTTTACACAGTATAGCATGATATTATTGACCTGTAACAGTATTGCAAGCTCCAGGATTATGAACAGGAAAAGTATCAAATAGCATCAGCTCTAATTCTGATTTTATCCCGCGATACAATTGACATCAGCCGCAGTATGGATATAGGTTTAGCTATGGCCCAGAGGTTTATATTTTTGGGGTGTATTAATTTGTTTCACAGTTTTACTGTTACTTTCCTCCTGTATTAATACAGGCAAGAATGTTTCATAATATTAAAAACCACATCCCTGTTTAGCTGGAAGGCCTTTTGAAAGAACATCATATGCTGTCCTTTACTCCATAAAGTTAATCTTTGTCTTACTTTTCTCTTCCTTGGTAGTTTTCTATTGTTGGTAGGAACAAGAGGGAAACTTTAGACCAAGTTTAATCTATTTTCCTATGTGAAACAAAGTAAGAAGTAGGCATAGCATGCATAATATCAATGTTTTGTCAGTTAAATGTTGTCTGTGGAGAAGGGGTTGGCATAGCAATTCCAATGGATCCTCCTTCCCTCTTCTGGACACATCCATAGCCACTTCCAGGAGGGAACTTGGGAGATCCCTGGTTTGATCAGTATTTTTCCTAACTGCATGGTCAGGTCTGAAGCCTATGCTGTTAAAGAGAAATGGCGCGAGAGGCTCTGAGAGGGCCCCAACGTACGCCACCTCTGATGACCCCAAATCCCACATCCCGGGAGCAGCAGCAGGAGCAGATGCCTTTTTTCCAGTCAAGGCTGGAGCCAATCTGTTCCTGAATGGCAAGACAGGGTTGGGGGTGTTGGGTGGAGAACAGGCCTGTTCCCGAATCCTAATACTAGACCAGCAAGCACAGAGGGACTCAGGTAAATGGGAATGGTGGGTAGGCTTTCCTAGCGAGCCGAAGGAACAGGGCAGGATTTTAGATGGGATAATTTTCCTGCGGAATACATCATCTGCCCGATCAGTTAGAATTATTACCCAAGCAGAGCATTCTACATAGCTAGAAAGTTATTACTCATTCTCAATAACAGAAACCCCGCACTGTGGTTTCAGTGACACACTGACAATTTATTTTGATCTTTCGTGTATTTTTAGATGGAGCTGTACTGTCTCCTTCCTGACCATGGATCAGAGTCCATACTGAAAAAAAATATTTTTAAAGCGATTAAGAATAAAAGTTCATGTGAATTTACTTGTAAAGGCTGGCTATGGCCTCCTGTAATGAATTGGCTTTTTTCCCCAGAAGTCTTGCTCAGTACTAATTAGGAAATTGCCTACTTTCTTTTGTAAACGCTGTATTCTGTCTGAGTTTTTTGACAAGAATAAAATACTGCCTTTTAAACAGGGGTGGATGTTATCACTTCAAACGTGCTTATATGTATTTCCTGCGCTTAGATACAGCCTAGCAATAACAATACCACAATTACCAGAACGTATAATCTATAGTGCAGCCCTGTGTAAATCAACACATAGCTGAAGGAGTCGCACACATCCTGCAGGATACCACTGCCGTTCTTGATTGTTTCCGGTTAACGCTGTGCATCTGCAGGATGATTTCTGAGATGTGTGCTCGGGCTGACTCCTTATTTTGACTACTGGAAGTAACCTCCTTCTAATATTTAATGGGACCTAAATATAGATTTAGGTATAGACATAGAGCTGAAGCGTATTTTGTTCACGGTTGACTATATGGGAAACCACAAAACCAGACTTAAGAGGAAAAACGGTTTTGATGTTTTAAAAATGCTCAGGGATTTCCAACAAGAATGCAAAATCATTGTAAACATTGCAAGGGCAAATGTTCAGAATTGCAGTTTGGTTGTTAAATTACTAAAATAATGCATACCTGGGTTTTACACACGGTGGAAACTTAAATGTATCATCTGAGATGTTCTGCCATTCCCTTTAGAATTAAGCATCGTTTCTTCTTTATGTAAAATATCTGAAAAATGCAGACTTTTGAAAGTAATTTTATGAAGTCAAAGAAAGAGCTTAGTCCAAACTAAAACAGAACTACATAATTGTAATTGCAACACACACTGCAGCCATACACTGAGAACTATCTTACAGGAATACTCTGACCAAATGCCACTGTCACGATTCAGTTAGTCCAAACTAACTACCTGGACTGACTGGCTCAGAAATTAAATCTAGTTGACCTGTTCAGTGACTTCGTACTTTTAGCTAGTTCTCTGACTTTTCCAAACAGATGTTCAAACTGCTGCAAAGTTTTAAAATACTGTAAACCACTTCAAAATATAATTTTAAAATATGATCCTTTAAAAAAAAAAAAAAAAAAAAAAAAGTGGTGGCAGTTGTGTTATTTGACAGCTTCCAGAATTGGACTCCATAAACTTCTGACTCCCGTTCTGCTTTAGAGCTGGGACTCAGACCATCTTTCATGGGTATTTATACTTTCCACTGAGTCTCTTACAAGCCACTAGAATTTCAGTATGTTTTAAAATAATAACATAGCAATTTAGAGAAAATATGTTATGCAAACCCTGTTATTTTTCTCTTTCTGATACAGGTCTACCATACCAAACAGATTGCAGCAGGAAGCAACAGTCAACACAGTGCTTTTAAATTATCCCTTTTTCTTGCTGCTTTTGGTACAAAATAACATGATGAGTAAATGACTATCTCTTGCAGAAGCTCATAGGGTGCTTCAGCTCTTCTGGGACACGTAAGTCTGCTACAAAAGAGTGTAGCCGTTAGATCCACACGAAGAACTTCTTCCTGTAAAACTTACTGACTTTTCTGTACTGGGTGGTTAATTCCTGTGCTTGTTTTACATTCCCTGTTATTGCCTTTTATTTTCTCTAGTCTGCCTTGTGTAGAAAGATGCTCAGAAAGTTGCTCCCCTGTCCTAAATGCAGTTTGGTATGGCTGCTTTTCTAACCATGATTGAAGAAAAAAAGACTACTACTACTACTACTAAATTTTACCTGTATATACCAATCCAGCTGTTTTCATACCAGGTCCCTCTGTGCACTTTGTACCCCTCTGGAATTAATAGTCAACTGTACATTATCATATGGCAGGGTAATAGTGAAGCTGGCTATCCCTGCAGGCAGGAAAAGGCTCTGAAAATCAGGCTGCAATGTGCCACAGCCACCCTAGGGTGACTGCGTGGAAGCTGGCTTTGTTAAAGCTGGGGATGAACTATTCTGCTTGCCTGGATGCAGGCGGACTCCTGTGGTACTGCTGCAAGGACCGGGCGTACATCTCCTTGTGCTCCCCGTGAGAAAACACATCGGTGGGGCACGGCCTCTGCACTGGTAGCTCTGCTAGGACATGCGCAGCTCTGCTGGCCTGAAGTGTTTACAGATCCAGTTCTACACTCTTCCTCAGCCCGTCTGCTTAACCCTGAGCCGCCTCTTCATCTCTGAGCACGGTTTTGGACTGTCACAGGTGTGGGGTGGTGCTCCCACGCAGACAGCAGGCAGACACAGGAGCGATTTAAAAAAAACAAGCTTGCAAACCTGTGATGTCCTTATACATGCAGATGATATCATGCTTCTAAAATAATTATTAATTCATTAATGATGCAGATACGTTAGTTATAAAGGGCAGGCAGAATTATCAAATCATATTTGTCTTATTTATTGCTAACTTTTTAGCTGTGGCACCACCTTGTGGACATTACTACATGGACTGAAAAGGTGGCTGGTGGCAACAAAAGCAGCTGGAACAGAGCACGCATTTTTGAAAAACGACAATTATATTCACACATGATTTGCTAAAGCAGCATAAAATAACTAAATTAAAAACCGATTCCTAAAAATCCCCTCATGAAACAAAATGTATAATAAATACTGTCATCAGTGCAGTTTTTACCAGCTCTTCTGAGCATCGGCCAAGAAGTGCGGTAGCCTTCAAAACTATTTTTGTTCCTTCTTGATTGATTAACTAGCAGCATCTGAACCCCAGTCCTGCTGTTGCTGTGCAAACAGACACGACTTGTGCACGTATCCTAAGCAACACGGCTTGCAAAATCAGAACCATAATACTGAACACATGGAGAAAACCTTAGGTCCTACTCCATAAATGTAAACTCAACAGTGAGATTAGTGTCCAAGCTAAGCCGCAAGGAAAATAATCTCCGACAGAGATGAACTGGTGGATCTTTTAAATGCTTGCTGAAAAACAAAACGAAACAAAAAACATATTTAAATTCCACTCTGTTGACATTAGATTCCCAGAACCTTTCACAATGGAGTAACAGGGTGTTACTGTTCGGAGTACTCCATCTGCTACATGGGCGAATCAGTAAAGCACAGAGGAGTCAGAATTTTAAAGAGGAGATCTCCAGGTTGTGTACAGCCTATATCCAGCCTGCATGTGCTTATCTGTATTCCCAAGGTATTAAGCTTGGGAAGCATAATATTAAACATTGAATTGCGTTTTCTATTTCAACCTCTTCAAAAAGTAACTGCATGCAACTTGTTATTTACGTATCTACATTTACTAAGCATAAAGGGAAGGTGGAGGAGAAGACAAAGACTTGGACCAAGTTTCTCCCCTCCTGGATCGTCAACAGACTGTACTGAACTCTGCCTGGAGATCTCATGTGCATAAACCCTGGTGGAGAAGAGCAGCTTCTGTGTCTCCGGCATAGTACTGGGGCACAGACCCCTCATTTCATGTCTCTTCTTCAAATATGTGCCTTCACAAGCCAAACACTTCAGGCCCTTGGACTAACAGTGACCATACCACAGTCCCTTTCCAAAGTCTCCTTAGGAGTATATGAAAGTTCACCCACTGGAGCATTTCCATTTCTAGTTTAACTCTCTGACAAATATGTAACTATTAAAGCAAGGCACGGAAACCCTGCAGCCTTCAGCTGAGAAAACATCTAGCTGTCTCGGTTGAGTATTTTTTCTTTGTTAGACAGTATCTCTTTTGAAATGAAGTTTGCACAAGTTTCTTTCTTCTTACCTTTCCTGGATTTGTGTGCATTCACAAACTGTTCCCAATTCATCATCACAGTGATAGGAATAACCAGTAAATCAAGTTTTTGATTTGGCAGCCTCCGAAGCTGCTCCACAAGTGTCCACTGCCGTTGCGCCATTTCTAACTGGAGTGTTACAGCAAACATCACAGTTCATTAAATTGAATGAAATTAATAAACACAGGTAGTTAAAAAACTTACAGGGATGCCTGCCGAACATCTAAGGTAGCTTTTAGAAGAAGCGGTCTAGTGTTGAGAAGACCAAACCACTCTGGGAAGAAGCCAAGCACAGAACGTCTCAGCCTAGCCACAATGACATCCCGAGCACCGCCAGCCAGGGAAGAGAACTCGTCTCCAACGGAGTCTGCGGATCCTGCCCTAAGCCGGGGCTTACTGGGTCTTGGTGACACGTTACTCACACGCATTGCACAATATAGTACATAGTTCTCTATTCTTACAGTTTCGTATCTTCAGTAAAGGAGGTAAATAACCACTGCTGCCACCCACTGCTGTATAGTCTCGGCAGAAGGGGGATGAGGAGTACAGACAGCCAAGGCATTGGTGTGGCCTCTGAAGACTTCTAGCTGAAAATAATCTGATTTACAGGTTTTGAACCGAGAAAGAAACCTAGATGACAATGAAATTCAGAGTCAAATCTACTCTTTGTTAAATAACCACTTCCCATAATAATGTTCATGGTCAGAGAAGTTACCAGCTGAAAACTGAAGACTGAAGGAGATGACAGGTATAGAGTTAAAATAGCTAAAGCAACCTCCGAGGTAGTCCATTCCATAATAATGTCACCCTGAAATAGATTATCAAGAAAGATCAGAATATACATCAATACAGACTTTTCAAAAGTTAGTTTATTAAAATGTTATGTAAAGCATTTAAATATATTGTTTGGTATAAAGTCTATACCAGAAAACACTGGAAAACCATACTTAGCTAACATAGCTAAACATATACCGAGATGGTTGGGCCAAAAGAACTTTGGAATTAATGAAAGAAAGTTTAAGCAGAAAATAGCAATGTACTTTTTAAAGGAAACACTTTCATTAATGACGAGAAATGATGTGATGTCATACCTGTTTGAATTCCTGGGCCATCTGAAACGGAACAGTCTGAACACAGTGGGTGCTGTTACATACAGTAACGTTATTTTCACATTAAGCTTTTAAACTTTCTTGTTTATGTAGGTATCTTCAACCATTTATCCTTCATTCTAGAGCAGACACTACTCTTGTTGGAACTGGTGTCTTTCCTTTGGGAATAGCAGTATTGCACCTGTTTTATGAAAGAACAAAGAGTAAAATGTCATTTTTTCCCTTTGTTATGTCATAAAATTAAACTATCTTTTAAAATATGACAATACAATTTTTACAACATAGATCTTAGAATTGTCTCTTAGAAACTAATTTTTGGGGTTTTTTTTATTCTTCAATTAACAAAATTTTGTTTATTCTTCCTCATCTCAAAAAGATGTAGTGTTTTATGCTGGTAAAATATCCTTTAGTATCTTCACGTAATAAATATTACAGTTATTTTGCTTTTTGTGCTCAGTAATTCCCCAGTATAAGAGCACTGTGTGGAAAAAATACAGGGCTCATAAATTTGATTGTGGACTATTAAAATTATTTTCGATTTAACTTAATTGTTGCTGAAAAAAATAAGCCGTTTGCTTATTCATACCGGGTGCAGAGATTCTCCTTAGGCACCATCAATGTAATTCTGTTCCCTGTTGCAATCAGTTGCACTCGTGCAGCCTCATTAATGGCCCTGGATGTATTTGGATGGAAGTTTTCATCCAGAAAATTGCAGCAGTGGTTACTGTAAACCTGGGGTGAGTGGTACAGAAGAGACCGTGCCAAGTCTATTCTTATATATAACTCAGTTTATAAAAATTATTTTTCACCTTCTTGAGCAGGTGAAAATGTTATTTTGCATCCATCACATTCGGCTGATTTTACTTTTAGAAAAGAAGCTAATAAGCTGTGTGGTAAAAATAAACTTGTATTTCCAGAACCGTATTTTCTCCAGAGACTTGGAACTCCCTTGAATGTTTTAATTATCTCCTTCCTGAAAGTCAACCAAGTAGCACGGCACTATATTAAAATAATTTTCTTCAGGTTTCTACAAGAACGGATTTCTTGCTGAATTAGCGTATCAACTGCAAAACCAGTTTCCACAGCACTGGTGACCTTATATCACTTAGCGTATTACAGAAGCTAGACAGAAACAGCTTCAGAGGTCTGTAACAGTTTAAAATTATTTGGTATAAATCCACTTACTAAACCGACACATGTAAGAGACAAGCCCCTGAAATTTTGGTGCTAATCTGTACGACTTAAGGTCAGATTTCTACATTTTTAAATGCCATACCCCACGCAGAACCGCAGCGGGTACGAACAGAACATGGGATGGAACCGGCAGAAAGCTGGTCAGGCTAGGGAAAATCCTGGGAGGGAGGGAATGGGGGAGAGAGGAGCCGGCAACCCCACGGTAAGACTGTGGGGTGCCCAGCCCTTGGGCTGGGGGATAAAGGGGGTTCCTACCCCAGGGAGAAGGGCAATAAACCCCCAGCGTGAAAGTTTCAGGGGGTTGTTCAACAAGGAAAGAATATTGAGGTGACAGGCAGAAAGTCTGCAGAAAGGGATGGATAAATGCAGCCCTCTCTGGTCCAAACGCAGAACCTGTTTGGTCTACAGAGAAACAAAGCGCACTACTCCCTAGCTATCAAAAGGCAAGGTAATATTAGTAAGTTATTTAATACTTTTTCCAGTAAGCGAAGGTTGCATAAGCCTCTATGCTTATTAGACATTAATTTCCTGTATTACTAAGAAATGGGTGACTTGGAGCTATGCCAGGCTTGGATGGATATAATAGGCTATAAACTTATAAAAGGAAAACAGTAGAAGTAGGAACTGCTGCTAGAGGTGTCCATTTAAAGTAAAGTGCTCCCCACCAAAAAACCCCCACCCCACAGAGACTACAGCAGTCAGAGGAGACAGGCTGCAAAAGCGTTAAGTCAGGGAAAAGTGGCAGCAGAAGATTGCAGCTCATGAGTAAGCGTATTTGACCTTCACATGTTATTTATGTCGGAAGACTTGATTTTTGTGGTTTCGGGATGGGTTCATCCATAGCAAAAATCTGCTGTCTTCTAATAATTATCACAGGTGTTACTTATACATTTATGTCTTGGTCTGCCAGACCCAATGAGACTCCGTATACTGATGGTAAAGAAACAGGTTATTTACTTAGTGTTTCATTTGCTGAAGTGCAAAATATCAAATCAAATGCTTTATAATCTATTTATTTCCTAATTCCTCGTGCAACGTTCCTCAATTTCTTGTTTTGCAGAGTATTTCCCTTTTTCTTAGAGGCAATATGAAAGACAAAGAGTTTTCAAAAGAAGGAGGATCTGGGAATTCTCAACACTACAAGTTAGGTTCTTGGCATTTTCATGATGAAGCAGCACAGGTAAATCTTCCTATCACTATTCAGCTGATCTAAAAAAATACATTATCTTTGACTTCCCATATAAACCTTGTCTATTAAAATATGAAAGCCAGATTTAAATTTTATCTTTGTTCTATTCTGAAGGTGCTGTAGGAATAGTTACAAGATAAATGCCTTAGAATATGCAATGTAATTATATATTTTGATTTCACCTTGCTCAAATTATGATATACTCAACTCCTTGAGACACAGCATGTGCCTGTTACTGAAGGAATATGACAAAATACATTGCAGTTTGTTAATATCAGCACTAGTAAGGAAAGAAAGCATGCAACAAACCAACAAACAAATTCTGCACCATAAAGCACCAAATAGTCATTTCTAGAGTAAAGGATATGGTAAGATTTTCTGGAGCAAGATTAAAATAGGCGTTCAGCTAGAGAGAGGTTGTAACCACCTGCAGTCCAGCTGAAGCAAGAGATCATTGTGAGTATGCAGTGTCATTGATAGTAAGACTCAAGTCACCTCTGCGTTTGTATTTTTAAGTCAAATGTCACTCTGCTGAGACATTCACAACACTTAGCAGCTCCCATTATGCCTTTCCTGGGCCTCAGGCACCTGGGTGTATTTCCAGGGTCACAGCCTTTGCTTTCTTCAGGATTTCTAGAGACAAGTTCCAGCTAAAATGCTGACAAGGCATAAGCAAACTGCTCCAAGTATTCACAGCATGACCGAGGTCAGAAGCACCTCTGGACATCACCCAGTCCAAACCCCAGCTCAAAGCAGAATCATCCAGAGCAGGGTGCTCAGCAGCTTGCCCAGTCTGGTTTTGAGCAGCTTCAAGGATGCCAACTCCACAACCTTTTTGGATAGAGGTCTTTACGACAGATGCTCCAGTCTCCTAATCATCTTCATGGCCATCTCCTACACTCGCTCCAGTATGTCCGTGTTCTTCTAGCTGTGGAGAGCCCAGAACTGGGCACAGTACTGTCACTGAAGCCTCACCAGTGCTGAGCAAAGGAGGAAAACTTCCTCCTTTGACCTTCTGGCAATGCTCTTCCTAATGCAGCCCAGGATGCTGCTGACCCTCTTTTCCAATATGTATGTTTACAGCTATAAGAGAATTCTAAGGACATGATTAGTTTTATATTTCCAGGGCCTGCTATATATCAGGGAAATACAAACTGTATTACTCTGCTAATGCATGTTTTATGTCAGTATCAGGGATTGTATTTATGCTCTTGTTACATTCTTTTCCTAAATAACTGGCCCATTAAAACCAGTTGTTTGGGATGACTGTATGCTGCCCTGTAAAAACATCTGTGCACAGATGTCTAAAGGTAACACTGAAAACTTCTAACAATGCAAATCCAGGTACCTTCATAGGAATGCAGGCATCCTGGAAAACTGCAGTTCTAAAGAACAGGAATTCTCAATTTCATCATGTTGTTAGAGTTGAGATCTAAAGATAGCAGATGGATTACCATTGTGTTTAACTCACAGATAACCTTTTGTAGCAGTAACACCCAGCTCAGGAACTCCCACAGTTTCCAAAAGCGCTCCATACTGTTTCAGGAGCCAAAAATCCAGTTCTCCCTCATGTATTCCCGAGAACTTTTCACTTCCTCTGCAGCTGCCACAGTGCAACTGTGGACAATACACTTATGTATTGACAACACACAAATTTTCTGTGGAGAAAGGTCCATAGACTTTCCAGTTGGTCCTCAGGCAGCCTAAAGCAATAAGATGTTCTATCAGATTTGTTTGTCTTGGCAAGGAAGAGAGCAACCTTGTTCTTGAAAAATCCATGTTTAGTTCCCCATCTATAAACAATTTTCATCAGTTCTTCCATCTGCAGTATATGTCTTTGTTTGGCAAAATATTTGCAGTGTTTCTTGTTATACATGTCAAATTGTTTCTGTTCTGCATGAGCTACGATGACTTAAAGGACCAAAGTTGCATGTGGTGGAAGGAGTTTGCTCCCTCTGAATCCAGTGGCACCCTTACTGTCTGGGTCAGTCCGTGATTTCTTTGCATTTCTCACAGTCTGTGACTGCAGAAGACAGGAACAATTAGGCACAGCAAAACTCCTTGCCGTTAGTGACATACCAGTACATGAGCCAATACACAGTCTAGCTAATGTCCTTTTACCTTCTGGAATAGTTTAAAGCAGGATGAGAAATATTCTCCCCAAAATACACAAAGTCTTTTCCATCCTTTTTCCTATAAAGCTATGCCAAAAAAAGCACCTTTTGACTCTTCAGCTAACATGCTCAAAATAAAACTCTGAGACTGGCAAAACCCCACAATATAATTAGCACTGTGCTGGGATTCAGATCATTATTATGAAAAGCAAACACCTTCCATACCACTCCCAGCTCTCACGTATCCGTGCTGAAATGAGGGCAAAATTTCGATGCTAGGAAGCAGAGTAGCTCTTCCCAAAACAACACTAGGTTGGCCCAGGTGGCCACAACCTGCACTATTTTTCACAGACTGACTTTCAAAGTGCCTCATAGCTGCCCCTCGGTCTCAGAGATGTTGAATATCTTTCTCAGCTTTTTCCAATGCAGACCAGATGTTGTATTGTGATAATTCTCTCATGGGCCTTTTCCATTTTGACTCTCCATCTACGCTAGGGATCCAAAGAGACATTACTTGAATAACAGGAATCATAAAAGAGCCAGGAACTTATAAATTAAAACATAAACATTAATTTGTTTTCCAAGATACAGATGTCTTTTGTCAGCTCAAGCCTTGATCTCCCCACCAGTTACAAGCAGCAGTTGTTCTGTGGAGGCATGCACTGGGAATCAGCCAGCGGGCATTAACTTTTGGTTCTGACGGAACTGGGGAAAATGTGAAACAGAAACACAGAATTAAAAGTTGCGATAGTAATTAATGGCTGATGCCACTTAAAAATGTTCACGGCATGAATACCAGAAAAAAGCGTCTCACCGTAAGGAACTGTAGAATTACTGAACTTTTGGACAAGGCTCAGAAGAGTTTCAGGTTGTCTTTGGAGATGGCAGGGGCCTTTCCTTCTCCTGACCTCGCTGATCCGTCTACGCACAGGGACCAGGGTCGGTCTCTGGGGTGGTGCATCCTCTGGTGTGACCAATGCCAGCGGCAGCAGGGTGACAGCAACGTGGCACCACCACAGCTCCGGAGAGAGGGACAGGGCTGGAAGGGGAAGGGGCAGAAGGCAGCGACAGGACAGGTGCAGAGTAGTGGAACAGGCTGGTAACACAGACATGAAAATACAAGTTACAAACTACACACTTCAAATAACTATTCTGGTAAAGTACTACAGTAACATCTATGTTGTTTTTGAATGGTTTCTACAGCACCGCATCCTCGCAGAAGTTAACTGCCAAGACAAAACACTCTCCGGTCAATAAAACATGAACTTTGGTATGAAGGGTTGGCTCTGGTGAGTTTATGAAGTGGTAGAGCAAAAGCTTTCCTGCTTTTGATTAAAAAGGAGGATCCGCCTGAAGTGTAAGTCACCTAGTTGCAAAAACCGACACTGCTGAAAATCAAACATAAAGTACTATGCTGAAATTACATAGTAAAGTTGGAATTCGAATGTCATTATGGAGACATGCTTTTAAGAGAACACTTTCCTATATTATGAACACAAATGCTCAGAGTTCAACTCCATATATTTAACTTTGTAGTAACATAACACATCAAGCCTTGTTTTCAAATGGCCATTGAAAATCTTTTTAATGCTAAATCACTTGCTCTATCAGTATTATTACATTTCTTAACATTTTTCTATCAATAAAAATCTAATATGCAAAGATTTAAAACAGTAGAAAGGCTAGAGGGAACCAACAAAAACATTTACAAAAATGTGTATAATAAAGAGATAAGGATGAAGATTACTTTCTTTTTTAACATGACCTACATGCGTACTAATTTTTATCTTTAAAAATTAGCAATTCACAAGTCACACCTCTTCATTCCCTTTCAAATCAATTTTATCCACCTAGACAACTCTTCCGACAGTGGATTGCTGCAAATTTACACTCACACTTTGAGTTTCCAGTCCTGCAGCATTTTCTTGATAAAATCAATCAGTACAAGAGATTCGCATTACTCTGCAACTTTTAGCGATTAACTCTCTGGTTATGATACACTGCATCTGAACATTTTATCATACGTATTAGCAGGGGAATGTACAACGGATTACTCCTCAGTGCCTTGATGTCATCAGTTCCCTTCCTTCTCATATGGGCATATAAAGGCAACTGTAATTTCTAATACAATCTAATATAAAAACTATCACTGCATGCTTGCCCTTGTCTTACACTCCTCCAGAGACTTCTGCTTTTAGCAACAACGGCTTTTTCCAAAGCTGCCTGCTCAGAATAAAGAAATAGCCTGCTTTATACCAGGGGTTGTGCATTCTCTGTACTACAATGAATTCACTTGGTGGAGCAGGGATTCTCAGCAATCATTACTCCCTGGACACCCCTGGAATAAATTCTTGCTTTCCAATTCCCTTTTATTACAAGCTTTACATATTCATTTTCCTTTCCCAGGCTATAGCTTCTCCAGATTTCACACTGCACTAATACCTGTCCGCACTCCTCTGATTGAATCGTTCATGCTTCATTATTTAAGCGCAGGGAATTCTAAATAGCAGTTCCCACTTCATGTGCTCTTCCCTTGCAGGGTGAGCTACCATCTGCTGTTCCCTGTCTCTTGAGGAAGAGCCACCTTCCACAGAAAGGAGCCAAAAAGCTCCTTTCATGGCTTCATTTCACACTAAGAAAGATTTTTGTTCTTATTGCACATGCTGGTTCCAGCAGAACTTGCTCTCAGGTAAAAAATTTAGTCTTGCATATTGCTGCAGTTTTAGTATTCCCTTCTTTAAGGAGGGGAATGAGGTAAAAGTTGAGAATATGTGTTTTCCTCAAAGGTTTTGATCTGGCTCGGACAATTCCTCAAAGATGCCCGTCAGCAAAAACATAGAATTCTATTTCAAAGGAGGCGTTGGATTGCTATGAGGAGCAAAAGGAGTGAGCCAGGAACTCCTAAGCATCCACAGGCATTTCTGTGAAGTTTTTAATAATGTGCTGGTAATGTGCATTTATAATTTTATCTGTTAATTTAAGAACAGTGACTTTTTTAGATCTATTTATGTTATGAATGAGTTGTGTTTATAAAATTCCCAGAATACTGAAGGATGAAAAATGTAAGTCTTTATCAATAAGAAGTAAACAGTTATTTTAAACTAAACCGTAAAGTGGCAGATGTACAATCACTTTTACAGGTAATTGTAAGTATTATTAAAAAACAATTGTACCTGGTATGTCTTTAAAGTGAAAATTTCATCCAGACTCCTTTTGATAAGGACTAGGAAATCCTGGCTTTGTGATGACCAGATCATGAACTTTTGTCTCTTTTTTAATCACCATGCTTAGCCAGACATGCACCTGTAGAAGTATCACTCTCTGTTCCCCTCCCAGCAAAGGGGCTGGTATGGCATCCTATTCACATGCCATATTTCTTTTTACTCCTCTCATCCCTTCCAAGCAAGCCGCACCAACACCAAACTTTCCCTGGGTACACTACCTTCACAGAAGAAAAGCGGTTACAGTTTCATTCTGAGATGTAGGATGTCTTTTGAATAGTAGACTGGATTTAAATACACACCTGTCTCCTGCTTAAAATTCACACAGTTCTAACTTGCAAATTCATGAACGGCAGCACTTTTCTCCTGTCACCACTCAAAACGCCTACTGGGATCAGTCCCAAACCATAAAATAAAGATAATATTCTCATATTCATTATATTTGTTTCTCAAGAGGTTACGTTGCTCAAGACATTATTCTTTTTACATGGATTGCAACTGTCAAATGCCAACTTAAGTAGTAACAAAAGGAGCTGCAGGTGTTCCAGCACGGTGGCACTTCTGCCAAGCTCTCCCTAGATGTCGCCACCCTTTCTGGGGACTTTATTAAAGCCTTTATTATTAAATGGAAAACTATCAAATAGTTTCCTAATTTCTTCCGATAGAAGAAACAGAGAACTGTCATACCGTAACCCAATTTCTTCAGAGTGACAAAAAGATATTCTATGTATATATTATTCTGTATAATAGAATATATGAAATACTTTACCAAGTTTTATACTGAAATCTGAAAATAGCTTTTACCACAGGCTCGTTTTACCTTCCTACCACCCTTCCTACCGAGTACATTGTCTCATTGAGTCTGGAGCTGCTTGACCTTTTCCATCAGTTTGTGCTGGAACCAGGCATCTCCTTAAGGATACTCCCAAAGTTTCCAGATTCGGTTTTCATGCATACTTTGCTATTCTTTCTGTCTTAATTTTTTTCAGAGAATTTCCTTCTGCCTTTATATGTTTCTTCCACCCAAAGACTCATTTATACTATACAAACATTACAGGAAATCGTCTGGGAATTCAAGGCAGGATTCAGCTTGGTAAGTGGTTTAGCTCATTTAGACTTAAAACAGAGTTCTGGGGACAACATCCTTGTTTCCATCCCTGTTTATCACCTCTCGGTAATTCACTGTTTCTTACCTGTGGGAATAGTCTTCAAAAAGCATACACTGACTGCTACACGTGAAGTTTCCATGTTGCACAGCAATATGAAGACTCCCCAGTTTATTGCAGAGACTACAAAAATATCGTCAGATTTTCTACGCATTTCAAATCTCAGTTGTGTTGAAGGAGTCATTGATTGGTTGTCCACAAGATGGGGCTTCTACAACAAAAATCTTTGTATCCAAATTTAAGATTTTGATGTAAGAGCTATGAATGGCATCACAGGTGACAGGAAGACTTTTAGCCTATATTTTCAAATGCCAGCACGGGAACAGGCCTCACAAAAGGAACCCCACTCCCATTTCTCGTCTAAGAACAATAATCCCTCAGGAAACCAAAACAGCAGCAAGTGATTTTATCTTGTCCTTAACCCTTGCACTGTGCTGGTGCACAGCTTACGAGCCAGAGGACTCACAGGATGACTATAACGCACCATCACAACCATCCTGCGTCTTGCAGAAATTCTGTAAGGTCACTATTTCTGCAGGAGCTTTTCTGGAAAGGTACGCAGCTCAGAACACCAAATGTATGTGTATGTTGTTTTGAGACATTTCCTAAGGTAGTATAGCCTAGTACATGAATTTCTAAAGCAGTCTGCAAGTCCACTGTTAGGATGTTCCTGTTAAGGTGATAACACCCCCCCAAAAAAGTTTGAGAAAGTGGCTCCGCAGAGTCTGTACTTTCTGTAAACTTAACTGAAAGAGGGAAGTTTGTTGTTAACAAAAGCTAACTGTACCCGTGCACTTCAAAATAAACAAAAATTAATTTATTCTTAGACACAAACATTTTGAAACTTTTTTTTTTGTTTTCAAAAATGTAGGGGTAGACTTACAGCACCTTTAGCCATCTTGTTGCAGTGTGTGGGAAGTGTTTGTTTAAACGGTACGTGATTTGTTCTTCTAAAAAAAAGGCCTCCCTCCTCCTTTGTCACGAAACTAAGCTTAAATAACCAAGATTTTCAAGTCATCTAGGTATCCCCACACAACCAAACCCAGGACAAACTAACTGGGATTGTACAACTACCTTCTTTTAGTACTAGAGAAATCAGGAAGACTTAACTCATGATAATTCCTGTTTTCTGCATGATCTAGTTTTTTCTAAATTTTTTTGTAGGAAGCGCAGTATTCCATCAGACAATAGAAGTGTTTTGAGCACGCAAAAGCAAATACCGGTCCAAATTTCCAGCCTGCTCTCCCTCCAAGAGGAGGATGTACACACAGGGACTATTCAAAAAGTAAACCTGAATCCTAAGATGAGGAAACATTTCTGGACAGATGTTAATTTCCAAAAGACTAACTCCTCCCCAGCACCAGAGGCATTCACTCACTATCACCTAATACTTTTTGTACAAAATCTTCAGTGGTTCCTCCTCGCATTCCTTCTGTTTGGTCTCCAGTAACTTGCCTTCTGCAGCTCAGCTAGCTAAGCTGTCACACACCAGAGTTTCAACTGGAAGCGCAAACCAGCATCCTTCAGAATCACCGTCTGCAGAAGCACAAAGTAAGAAAATCAGATTGGGCAGGAATGACACGGAGAAGGATACGGAGTGATGGCACGCTACAAACTGAAGTCAATGACATTGTGTTACGAAAAAGCAAGGGCACCAAGTTTGATACATGGCATTTTTCACCTACTAAATAACATTCTCTTTACTCAACACTGAGGTCGTAACTGGAGTACTCCGTCCTTTGGATGCCACACTTACTGAAAAAGTGGACCAAAGGAAGAGTCTGAAGGACAGTGAAATGTATGGGAGATCTACAAATTGTGATCTGTAAGGATGGACTGAAACAAAGCCTTCAGACACCTAAAATCGCTGCAACAACGCAGACAGGACATGTAATAAAGAGTTTGACTTGTAACAGTCTTAGATATTAGGGAAAATTTTGAAATTGCAAGGGATTAGAACAGAGTACCTACAGACATCATTCAGTATCCAGAAAGTTTCAACAGTTTTCTATCATGGAACGACAAAGACATAGGTGATCTTGGACTGGGACAGAGTTCTATGTCAGAGGGTCACAGTCCACAGATTTCACATGAATCTTTCCATGCTTCATTTGATCACTCTGTTATTGCAGAAGACCTATAGCTACCTACAGGATTAACCCAAAGATTTCAAGCTACAGGAAAAATAGTGGAAACCAGAAAAACTGGAAGACTTAGGAGGACGTGAGGAAGAAATGTTTCCGTGCAGCAGAACGCACATTCAACTTGGAGAAATGATAAACACCCCAATTTGGTTTCAAAGAGGAACACACATTTTGGATACTACTTTACTGTTGAACTGAAAGCTTTGCGAGGAACTAATAGTCTCCAAGGTAAAAGTGAAATTCAGATGAAACAATATCATGTTCACCTTCATACCACTCACTAGTTGAGGTAATTTTGGCTTCTGGACCTGCTACTCCAAGTATGTCTCTTTTCCCCACGTCTTGGGAGGAATATCCCTGAACCCGCCGTGACAGTACCTGACGACTAACAAACTGGCCACTGGTGAACCCTGGATAGAGCTCACTCCCTGCAATTCAGAAAGCATTTACACACAGCAAAAAGTGAAGAAAGACCAACACTTCAATTAAAATTTAAATTTTAATTAAAATTTATTAAAATAAAATTAAAATTTAAAAGATTCATTAAAATGTAGATTTCTGTATATGGAATACCCATTACTTGTTGAGTACCAGCCCAGTAGTCGAGGCTCCCAAAGCCTGTCTGAGGGACGTGTCGTGAAGTCACACTGCTGCTCAAACCCATCAGTTACCCTGCAGTAACTGTGATCCCTTAAGATTCTGCTCTTGGGAACTTCACCGCCCATTCTACTGACCCAATTTTTTACCTACTGCCACATTTTCCTACTGGCATTTTCTAAGGATATAAAGAAGAGTGGGAATTAAAATATCACAGCAGTAATGCATCTGTGGTAAATCACCCGAGAGAAACGAAACAATATAAACCACTCTGGAACCTTTTGGGATTGTCTGTATAGAAGCTACTGCAACTAAAACCATTCCTGAGACATTTGACCTAATCTGCCTTTCAAAGCCTACAGCAAGCCAGATTGCCAGGTAGTCATTTCCAGTGCTAAATTACTTTTGCAGTTTGAAATAATTTCCTAATGTCTACCTTAAACCTCCTACCGCAAGTCCATCACCTCTTGGCCCAGACCCACTGAAAATGAAGCAAAAGATATTTCTTCCCTCTGCAGAGAAACTTTTTACATTTTTGAAGATTACCACTCTTCTCAGTACTTGCCTTTTCTTTAGACTGAACAACCCCAATTCTTTCAGTTTTTCCTCTTAGATCATGTTTTCTAGGTCTCTGATCATTCCTGAAGTTGAAACTGTAGTAATATGTGGTATGCTGAGAAAAAGGAAAACTGACTCCTACACAAAATTCACCACGAAGCTGGGTGACAGGGGGTTTGTTTGAAGAGGTTACTGTTGTATGATGTCTGCTTTGTTGTCTGGTTTTTTTAATGCCAAAATACATGTTCTTTTTCTTTGTGGCATATGGTGTAGGTGCCCCAGTGCATGAAGCACATAGGCATTGCACTCCTTGGTGATAAAACATATCAGATCTGGGGAAGACAGTTATTACGGAAAGCAACTGATTTATGCTAATAATGGAAAACATATCCTTACATAGATGGTATCTTTGGGATAAATTGATATAAGTGGTATCTGTGATAGCAGGATAATTTAAGCAGAAGTTTAAGTAATTTTTAGAAACATGAGCAAAATGCTGCATCACAAAGTGCATTTCAGGCAAATGTATTAGTTCCATAATTGCTTTCTAGTGCTGCATTCATTCACTCTCTCTCAGAAAACAATACACAATTGTAAGATATACTGAGAAATGTCTATGGTTCAGCTAAAATTAACAAAACTAAAAATAATCATGTGCATTTTAGAAGATGGTATTTTCTTTATAACCAGATAAATTAACTCAGTCATTCCCATAAGCAGATTCACGTACATTATAGAAGAATGTAATTTACTTCCATTCTCCAGAGGCATACAAGGCCTTTTTTCCCAGAAGAAGGTTTTAAAATTCTAATGTGCCTTATTCACCAACATTACCTGAGCAAACAGCGCTATCTCTGAACCTATGGGTACCACGGCATGGAGAGATTGCGCTCAGAAGTTGACTGGGCTTCTGCATATAAATTGAGGAAACAATCTTACCCAAAGAAAGATAAGACATAATAAGAGATGATAAGTGCTGGAAAAACAAGCCTGATGGAAGAAAAGAAAGTGAAAAAACTTTTCCAAGCTGAGGACAGAAAAGGTCTTTCAAAAACTTCGGCTGAGCATATCACAGTAAACGTACCCAAAATGTTGTCCAACAGTAACATGACGATGGATCATGTAAAATTAAGCCACGGAAGAGTCTTTTACCTACAAACTAGGCAATTTACGATGTCAATTTTCCAGAGAAACTATCAGCAAGAAAGACTTTTCACATCTTCAGCAGGTTTAAAATTTTTTAACTCAAAAAGAAAGGGATTTTTCAGTAAGAGCTATTGCTTATCATCTCTGGCTAGCTGGTATGAGCCTTAAGAATACAGCATCACATAACTTGTCTCCCCTCATATCAAACCCCTCCAAAACAAAACATAAACATTCAATCGTTTGCATCCTTTAAAAACATTTTTCATTCATTTCCATTTTGTTTTCAAAAATACATTTCACTTAGAAGACGCTAGCTGCCAAAAAGTGGTTAGAACAGATCTGCCTATGACATTGTCGTATCAGGACTTACCAGAAGGTGAATCCTGTACGCTGGCAAATTTCAGACTATCCCGTTTTCATTCTGGTAAGAGATCATAGCCAGTTGGTTAAATGTTTACAGGTAAGAAAAAGTTTAATTGATTTAGGTTGCCAGTTCTGTCTTGACATTAATGCAATACAAATTTTTGTATTTGCATTCATCTTTTCTACTGGTAGCATCTGTGCAGCCCTAAACGACTACGTGGCTCTTTCTTCCATCTATAGGATCATTTTAAGGCGCTCTCTAGAAAACCCAGCCTAATAATTACTTATTCCTGAAACCAAGAGGGGGAAGTAAAACCAGAGAGGAATGAAGTAATTGGTTAAACTGTCCTATGGTTCTGCTGGAACACAGAAACTGTACTTTCAAATCATATCCTCTCAGGGAAAAAAAAAAAAAAAAAAAGGAGACCATATAAAACCTACTTGTAAGCCTCCAAATCTGTACGGAACAAGGATCTCTTACAGTATGAGCAGCTCATAGACAGGGGCCTGTTCTGTTTGGGTCGATACTCTTACTTGGTCCTCTAGTCACCTCTACTGTTCTGCATGTGCAAGGCTCACCGCGTGTCTATTTCCACAACAGCAGATCCTTCCAAGCAGCCTCTGTACTTAAAAATACCATCTACAAAAAGCAGGTACAGTGAAGCCTGCCAGCCTGCCAGGTCTGTTCAGTTTTCTGCAACTTAATACTAAGAAATGGTGAAAACAGCTCATGCCTTCTCTGGACAAAAGGCTCCCATCAAATGGTTACTGAGCAATAAGGACAACCAACCTCTACCCTGAAGAGCTTTCCAGCGCCTTCTTGTCCCCAGGCTGCAAATAATGTGGTAGCAAAATGAGCGGCCTCACAGTTGCACCACAGCATGCACAGGGATATTGAAAGACAGTATTTGTGAACACACAAATATTTCCATTCTCCATCCCATGGACCATTGTACAACTTTGGAGCTGGTGCTGAAAAGCCATTATTAACAACCTACCTGCCCTAACAGGAGTGAATGGCCTAGAAAACAAGTGGCTTAAACCATCCCTGCTTTGAAGAACGCAGTAACAACTGGTAACAGCTCTTGCTCGTTCAGCGCTCTCACAGGTGCGGAGCCTGCCACATTGCAGAGCCAAACGTGAACTGCTGCATCCTCTCTGTGGATGGACTCCAGGAGCCCACCATGAAAAGCAGATCTCTTCTGCCATTTGACAAGTTTCCATGTTTTAAGCAGAGCCCAGATCTGGAGCCTGAGGTACAGAGCCTGTACCTACTAATGTGAAAGTTTTAACCGGGCTTAGCAGTTACTCCTTTTGGAGATCTGCCTCAAGGTAAATGAATGCAACACCCATATTGTGGCACCACGGAGTATATCCTAGCTGTGTCCTGACCGCCTATCAGGATGAGACTGGATACCCACGTTTGCACACCGGTTTCCAAAGAAAGGAAATCTTGGCACGTGCCAGCAGGGAGGCAGTGCATGCTCCCACAGGACCTCCCTCCCCACGGCACAGGATCGGCGCTGCAAGGCGCAGCGTGGCACGTGCCCGTGCTCTGCACTGAGCTACGCCAATGACACAGGGCAAAGCTCCACAGAGAGAATAAAACATGAAACAACAGCTGAATAAAAAAGTCTTTCCAGTTGCCGATAATCTTGTTCCCCATGTTGCCGCTGCACAACTAAAAATACCAGTAACTGAGCTGGAGTCTCACCACCAGGCTCTCACAGCAGACAGCTCTGACATTGCCTTAACCTTGAAATCAAGACTGGGTGAGGCGGTGGTTCGCTGGATCCTCTCCCATGACTGCTTGCCTCATTCTGTTAAAGCAAGTCAACACACTCATCGGATAAACGCCCAAACGACCAAGTCACGTACAACAGTCATTATTATTTACAGTACTCCACTGCAAAGCCTCTCCATCATGAGCAATGCTCACAATTCCTGCACCATTTTTATTCTGTTTCTTAGAAAAGGCTAGAACTGTGTCTGAACACCATAAATGCCAGTAATAACTTTTCTATTGCGACACATCCTACACTGCGGCTGTTTAGGTTATCCATGGATAAGCAGCAAACCAAAACTCCTAAACAGTAACAAAACGCAATCTTCCAGAAAGAACTCATACAGATCATCAGCAAAAAGCGTGTTCACAGGTTCATAGACTGAGGTCCACCACAGGACCTCTCAAATGCTCCAGTAACGGGTGTAGAGCCAAACAGGTCACTGGGAGCAACTGGTTTGTAGATACTTTGACCTCAGATGGAAGCTCTGGTGCAAAGCAGGACCGACACGAAGCTGTAGGGAACTAGGCGAGAACAAGTCGCCAGGCCGTGCTCTAGCAAACCTAGCCGCCTGCACCTGCGCCAACTTTGCTTCACTTTTAAAGCATACTGTAACAAAAACGGGTTTGCAAATATTACCCGTGGCCTGAATCTGAAAGCCAGGGATTTTGAGGAACCGTCCCAGATGACAAAACTGGTAAAAACAGTTAAAGGGCCAGCCTGTAAAGGAAAAATAAAGGGTCATTCTGCTCCGTGCGGGTCTGTGCCGGCACGCCAAGGGGCGAGAGACGGGTGCAGCCTCTTACAATTTGCATTTATCTACACTTACCTGTGTTTATACACAAGCATTAATAATTTTTGCATGAAGAAAAGAGCTAAACAGAGGGATTATCTGAGTGTCTGCTTATCACCTAGGCACCCCGGCCGGCACCTTCAGAAACATCCAAGTGCCCGAAGGAGCGCACGGGGCTTTTTTTGCTCCAGCCCAGCCCCGGCAGCGGCGAGCCGTGCCCCCCAGCGCCGGCGCGGCCCCCTGCCCTCCCCGCGAAGCAGCCGGGAGCGGCCGCACGCCGGAGGGGTCCCCGGCCCCGCGCAAGGCGCCGCCAGCCCGGCCGGGTGGGGGTCCTGCCGCCCGCTGCCCGCCCCGCGGCCCGGCCGCGCCGCCATGCCGGAACACAAACAAACGCCGAGCGCGGCCGGGGGCGGGGCGAAGCGGCACCCACCATTTCGGGGCCGGGGGGAGCCCGGCGCTCCGCGGGCGCGCACGCTGCCCCTCACCCCCCCCCCCCCGCCCCGGTCCGCCTCGTCCCGCCGGGGGCGGCCAGGGCTCCCCCCGCCGTGGGGCCGGGGCCGGGCGCGGCGGAGCGGGGCCCTGCGTCTGCGAACCTGGCCCGGCGGGGAGGGGTGAGAGGAGGAGCCAGGGCGGCCTTTGCGACAAAGCCCAGTGCGCAGGGAGCTGGTGACCAGGAAGCAGAACCGCGCCGGGCTGCCGCGGGGCGGGCGGACCCCACCGGACTCGCTGCCCCACGCCGCCGCCCCCCCGGGGGGTGGGAGGCCAGTCCTGCCGCCCCCCCGGCTCCGGGGTCGGGGCGGCCGCGGAGCGGAGCGGGAGGCGGCCGGGCTGCTGCTAAGCCGCTTAGGGCCGGGGCTGGCATGAGCCTCCCCGGCGGGGCGGCTGCGGGCTGCGCGCTGCGGCGGGGAGGCTGAGGGCGCGGAACCGCCGCCGGCGGGGGCTGGCGGCCCGGCCCTGAGGAGGAGGCGGCGGAGGGGGAGCCCCGCTCCCTGCGGGGAAGATGGGCAACTGCCTCAAGTCCCCCACCTCGGATGACATCTCGCTGCTGCACGAGTCCCAGTCGGACAGAGCCAGCTACGGGGACGGGGCTGAGCCGGATCAGGAGCCGCCGCCGCCATATCAGGTAGGGGAGGGGGCGGGAGCGCCGCGGCGGAGCGGGGCGGGCGGCGGGGCCCGGCGCGGGGGTGAGGGGCGCGGGCAGCTGCCAGGCCGCTCGTCCCGAGGGCCGGGCCGGGGGCCGCCGCCGACACCCCCTGCCCCGCCGGCGCTGGGCGGCCGCCCGAACCTCTCCCTTTCCGCTCAGCCGTACCGGGGGGCAGCCGCTTTGTCCCTCCCGGTCTCACGGCTGGGGCCTCCCGGCGGGCGGGAGGCGAGGTGCCGGCGGGGAGCGGCGGGTGGCGGCGGCCCGGTTGCCGGGCGGGGGGCGGCCGCGGGGTCCCGGAGGGGGGGGGGTGGGGGGAGCAGGCGCTTTGTTGCCTGCCCGCGGTGACATCACCGTCTGGCGCGGCGCGGCCGCCGTGTCGCTCCGGGACGGGGACCGCCGCCGCCCGGGCTTCGCTGCCGTATTTTTAGCAGCAGCTGATCCCCAGTAAGTAACTCCCGGCGCAGCGGGTCCTGTTTCCCGCGGGCGTGCGGGGCGCCAGCGGGGAGCTGCTTCCCATTGTCCGGGCTTTTTTCAGTCTCGGAGAGAGAATCTGTTAGTTCCCATCTGGATGATGAATCGGAGAGGGGAAAGAAAAAAAAAAAAAAAAAAAAAAAAGCGCTGGGTATTTACTTGTATCGCTTTCCGGAGGGCGCGGAGGGGTGGTGGCGCCGGTCCGAACGCCCCGCTGCCCGGGGGGTGGCCGGGGCGGGGGGGGGCGCTGAACTTGGGCTGGCACTTGGCTGCTCCCTGTGGTCTCCATCCCCGCACACAGAAATGTGTGTTGCCCTGAGCAAGCCCTCTGCAGTGCACGGTTGTGCAGCGCTAAAAAATGAAGAGAAGATAAAGAAATATTCCGGTGGTATAACTGCACGTTTTGCTCAAGTTTTGCGAGTGTTTGCCTATCTGAGAGAATAGGACGTGTTCCAGAGAAATCCACAGAAATGGCAGCTGAGGCACGAATTCTGGAGGGTGGCTGGAGAGCTCGCTGTTTTCTAGGATGGGAGTCGTTCTGTAGTTGCGGACCTTGACGTATAATTAACAAAATTGCAGGAAGTATTTAACTGGGCAGACATGTAATCTGGCAGTGCTTTAACAAGTTCAGGAATGACAGCCCTGATAGTGTCAGAGGGCGCCCGGTCCGCAGCAGCCCCCACGGGTGTGGTGAGCTTGCCCTGGTGTCACTTGGCACTGTGTGCCACTTTGTTCTGTTTGGGTGCAAAAGCTTGACCTTAGAATAAATTTTGTCATGTGGGAGATTTTTTTTTTTTTTTGGCTTCTGAACTATGTCTGCTGAAGCCCAGTGTGTAGAAAGTGCTTGGTGGCAGATTAAGCTTTTTAAAGGAGGTGGTGTTCTAAATCAAGCCTGCGTTATCCATCCGGTGTGGAAATGCATCATATTTTTGTCAAATCAACATATGAAGTTTGACTGTTTGTGCTATTTATTGCATTTACATCTGTGATTCTAGGGAGACTTGTGCAGTTGTGTGGGTTTTTTTTTTTTTTTTTGTTCCTTTTTTTGCCCCTTTGAAAACAACCTATTAGCTCTTGTAGAAGGCACAAATCAAGTACATGCCTCATGCAGGCCTTCTCGTGCGGATTTCAGTGTAGATAAGTACTCCGTCAAGGGTTTTATTTATTTATTTTTTCCTTGATGAATAACTTCTTGTTCATATATGTGAGTGGTTGGCTGAGAGCGCAGTAGACAGTAAAATGGAAGAACCTACAGGTGTCTATTGTCGAGTAAGCATATTCGTAGCAAAACTTCTCTCGCTTGCGTAGAGCTATGTAGCGTCCGGTGATGTGCCCACAGGCACTTGGCTGTCTTGAACATCGCCGGTTGTCCCGAGACCCCCTCTGCTGATCCTAGCAATTCCTAAAGCTTCACCTTAAGGTAGCGCTTTGTGTCTCATACAGTCAAAATTCAAAGCTACGCTTTCCACAGGTTTTGAACCGTGAGGGTTTGTGATTTTTATTTTTTTTTTTTTTTGAAGGCCTTGCCTATGCTATTATGCAGCGTTTCATGTACTTTGAGGTCAAGGGGATTTATGTTTTTATATTGTTTGGAGCTTACAAGATGCACAAGCCAAATTCCAAATGCAAACAATTCCTTATGCACTGTTATTGCTGTTGTGCTAGCAATAGGTCACTCTCTCATTTTAACTGTCAAGTGGCAGCCTGGATTCACTGTTACAAACGGGATTTTAGGAGTTTTGTCCTTTTTTGTGATAATTACTTCTTTTGCAGTGTATTAACCAGAATCAGAGTGTGTATAATATCTAGATGTTAGAAAGGAAAGCAAGGAAGAGGATAAAAAGGGTTTGAGAACTGGTTTGTGGCAACTAGCAGTGTGCACAAGAAAACAGGAGATGAACAATTTGAAATCGAATTACTGAAACTTCGGCCATAAAATAGACATATTTTAGGAGAGAATAGGATCTGGTGTATGTGCTTGTCTTGGGTTTGCAGCAATGATGTGTCCACTTCCCGAACAGATCTTGCAAGGTGTGCAAACTAGGAGAAGGAAGCTTGTTGGGTAAAGATACACAGTTGTAGAAAATGACTGTCTCTTGTAAGTAACTTCTGTATTCTTTTGACATTTAAAATACTACTTTGTGTTCCAACGGGATTGTGCCATGGGCATTCATAGGGAATCTTGTTAAGCTATAATTTTTATTTAGCTATTGATTTCTAACGGCAAAATAAGCCCCCAATAATCATTTCAGTATTGCATGTCATTCATTTTATCAGTGAGTGCTATTGAACAGACTGAAATACCTGCTTCCGAAAGTGAGATTGCAAATTGGATTGGTGGTATGGGCACGTGGGGTAAAGGGGAGTTGATTTCCATCCAGAAGCTCTGTGTGTACCTGTCCTTTCTCTTTGCTTCCATGACAGTACGTGTTACCAGCTACAGCAGAAAGGCCTCAGAGGGGAAGCACCTTTTTAAACAGGTATCCGAGTAAATGCGAAAGTGGTCCGTTAAAGCATCAGACATTTTTCTGGTGCATAAAGGTTAACGGCTAACATGGGGAATAATTAAAATACACCAAAAAAAGGAGTGTGTTGGTGTGGCAGGAGAAAAGGAAGTGATTTCAAGAATGGACCAACGTTTTCATAGACAGATGCTAATTTTGGATGCCTCCATTTTAGAACCCAGAAATTACAACTGTTTTTCTAAGTGCTAAACACATGCAACTCCTTTTTTAACCAGTGAATCTGTGACTAGGAAAGAGTTAGCTTTGGGTTTGTTTTTTTCTCAAGTCCTCAAAACTGACTATGCTTTCAAGCTTGTTTTCCTTTTCTGAGTATGACTTCTTCACCATCTGTTGGCAATATGCCTTCTGCTGTTTTTCCATACAAGTTCACTGTTTTTTCCAGTTTCTCTTCTAGTAGTTCGTCTCAAAGACTTTATTTTGCAGAACAGATGTGCCCTTTTTCTTAATCCTTGTCTCCTAATTCTGTTCTTAACAGTTGCAGGAAATAATTTGCCAGTTTATTAAACTTTGGGATTCTGCACAGTACAGACTAACATCTTTTCTCCCTAAGTTTCTAAAAAGTAGTAGCATGGACGCAGTACACTGCACTCTTCTAAAAAAGATGTGTGCTACTTGGTAACTTAATAAGCTAAAAGCATAAGAAGTAAGCGCAAGGTCTTGGTATTTATATTAAACTCACAAAAGCATGTTTAATATGTTGATATGGCAGGGAGACTAATAAAATATTTTATCCCTTTACTTGAAGGGATCCAAAGTGTGCTGCAGTACTTGGTACTACCTTGTGTTGTCTTACAGGCCCAGAGAAAATGTTTCAGTGGATCTAGTGGATTTTTATTATTTTTTTTTCAAGGATTAATTTAAAACCTTTTGACCTGGATACTCCTTTGATTAGGCTGTGAGCACAAAATGACACCAGAGGACAGAAACATGAGCTTAACCCAGTATCATGCTCCCATAATCTTCCAAAAGCTGTTGAGGATGGCAGGTTTTGAAAGCACAATTTTGGATGTCTTTGTGGCCTGCAGCAACCTCAGTTTAAGAGAGTAGGCTCCTTGGGCCTCCTCTGTTAACTGCCACGTGTGCGCATTGTACCCTTGTCCCCATGCCTCTGTCATCCTGTGCTTCATTCCAGCGTCCCCAGTTGAGGGAGGTGGCACAGCAGCCTGTGATGACGGTGCCCTAGGTCCCTGGTAAAGTCACTCTCCAGGATGCCCACCTGCAGCCTCCGTGCAGCGGATGCAGCCCTGCAGTGTTACTTATTCAAGACGTTGAAGTCCCCAGGTTGAACAGTCAGAAAATTTTCTTGGAATAGTCTGCTGCATTTCTGTGTGAAGCTTGCCCTTGTGGATACACATTGGATGTGTTTTGCTGGACAGGGAAACAGAGCTTTCATTATGCTCTCATCGTGACTTAGGTGATATGTTACATTGGTGTTCCGATGCTGTCTTTTCACAGGCACGGTCATCAGTAGTGTTAAAAATTGCAAACCAAATTAATTCTAATAGAAGAGTTGCACCCATTTATAGAAACATTTGTACAAAATTATCTTGGGCGGCGAATTAGATGATTTATCATCTGTGATGGCGTGTATTGTACAAGAAGGAAGACTATGGCAGTATAATGTTACAATTTAGCATTGAGTGGTTGTGCAGAGCTGGAATTGTTGGTGTATGTTGGAACAGCATAAGAGGAGGAAAGGCGTGATGGGAAAACATTGTATATGGAAAGCTAACCATGAAAAAAAGCAAACAGACTAGTAAGTTTACTTTCATGTAGAAGAAAAGCAATCTTTAAATATACTCCTATGCAGGTCTTACCATTTGCTCTGCTTGTCCTCCACATCTCTGTGATGACGTGTATGAATTACAGTTGCGTTTGTGGATGTGAACTGAAATACCGCTCCAGTCCACAATTCCTCAGTCTGGTGGAAACTTCAAAGGGCTTCAAACAAGAGTGCCTCTTTGTCGGTGTGTTGCTGGCTGGTGCCCTAGGTGGAGGTCGACTTCAGTGAGGAGAGGAGGTGATGGAGGAGCTGAAGTTGAGTTTGCTGCATGGATGAGAAAGGGTAGAGTAAGCCAGTGATGTTTTATGTTTACGTCTTTTCAAGAATATGATTGCTTAAGCTGCTACCTTGTATAACTCATCCTCAGAAATATGCTCGGAAGAAGTGCTATAGAGATACTATTCCAGAATGCTACTAACTGTGGAAGACCAAGCACTGAGTGAATTATAAAGTCACTCCTGACAAGTAGTTCCAAAACACAATTTAGACAGCTGCATTCAGGAAATCTGTAAGCCTGCCGTGTCTTAATGGTGCAGTTCTGATAAATAATTTTATGTGCAGAGCAATAACAAACCTTGCAAAACATTTTGCAAAGCAAAAATAAACAATGATGACATATATGTATTATGAACTTCATTATAATAGCATTCAAGATTATTTGGTTAGCGAACAGTATGCCGTGACACTTCTTACTCCTTCCATGTCTGAAGAGCTTAGCGAGTTTGCTGGTAATCAGTGCTAGATGAAAAGTTTCCTGAGGGTGCTAAGTCTGACTTCCTTTCTAGATAACAGAAAGAAACTTGTGCACCTATATTTCCTGCCTCAATGCATACTGGTTTCAGCGTAGCCTGCCAGCCTGGCTGACTGGTGCTGTCTTCCATTTTGCTAGTCAAAAAAAGCTGGGGGGCGGGGGGAGAAGAGAAGGCGGCAGGCAAACCTGAAGATAAAGGACACCGGATGGTATCACAGAGTTAGGTAACTTTAATCTTAAAAATACCCATTCTTAAGCTGGTTTTAATGAATATTGGCTGGATATTGTGATTCTTTGCCTGCGTGAAATAAATTTTTAACTCCAGTTGGTTACAAATAGGTGTTAGACCTGGCTAGAGGAAATGGGAAGTGTATGCTGATGTTGGAGTTATGTGTTACCTTGTTTGTCTTACAAAAATTACAGCTGGTTTCTAGACTCTTTGCTGTTGAGTCCATGACTGGTAGAAGATCTGTTTCTAACCATTCTGGTCAGGTGGTTTTCCAGGAGGAGTTTTGAAGAGAAGAATATATTTATAACCACATTTGATGGAGCACTGCTTGCTGTCTTACATGGATTTCTGCAAGAAATGTCTGAATTGGATCAAGATGCTGTACGAGGTCCGTCCCTGTCTTCCGATGTCACTGTTCATCACTTTAACAAAGAAAAGAAGCTCGGTTTAATGAGCGCTTTCGCACACCCTGGTAATGGTTGTAGCCAAACTGGTTGCAGAATGTGAGGTCAGGAAACTAAAGATAACGCCACTTGCTTGTGACAGACTTCTGTCTTCCAGTCTTTGTGTGCTTGTCCTTCTTACTGCTTCCTCGCAGACACACAAAGAGAAATGTATTTGTATTTTGGAGAGGTAATGGTCTGTGGAATAGACTAAAGCAAATCAGCTGTGAGTTTTCTATGAACTAACAAAATGGTTCCTAAGAAACCAGAATATTACAAAAAGAGAGGGTTTTTAGGGATGTCATGGCTGAGTTAGAATAAAACCTTCAGGGGGGGAAAAAGCTGAAGAGTTGCCATTCTCTGACTCTAAAAGGCAAAGCAAGCTTCAGTCTTGATTTAGACTGGGAGAAAAATTTGCCCTGACATTGTGAAGGTCTCAGAAGTGATGCCTTGCTTCCTGAAGGTATGATGTGTTTTTGTAGAAGATGCATTCTTCTCATTCTGCTAGCCTCCTGGGGGGCAGCCACAGCAGCGACCTGTCCCAGCAGAGCTAGAGTCGTGTGTAGTTTCTTGCTGGGTATGGTTGCTCTGTGGACTTCAACCAAAAAAAAAAAAAAAAAAAAAAATCCCCACCCCAAAGCTAAACTAAACAGAATCCACCAGAACATCGCTTCAGCAGCCCTAACATCACCATTCTTAGCTTAGCCTTGTTTAGTTTGTAACTTTTAGCAAATGTCTGAACTGCTTTGTGCTTTAGTTTTCTCACTATAAAATGAGGAGTAATAAACTTTATCTTTAGTGCAGGAATGCTTAGTAATTTGATTCACGTTTGCAAAGTGGTCCATGATAATTTGGTTTTAATAAGATAATATTCCTCCATTATAAAATCAACCTCTGCAGGAATTTATGACAAACCTGCTGCTGTAGAGAGGGAGCTTGATCAGAAGATCTGTTTAAGTCAATAGATAAGTCTCGTAAAATCTGTTTTGGAATCTGATAGTTCAGCATTTATTTGGCAGCCTGTGTTCCAGATGCTTGATTAGTAGGAATGAAGAGGCAGTGGAGATAGGAATAAGAAATCTTGCCTTATCAGGATGATGAATCTTCGTTATGCTGGGAGACTCTGCATTCTTCCAGGCAAGCCAACCCAAACAAGCAGCACTGCCCTTCCCAAAATCTAGGACCATTGTGTGTTTGGGAAGCTCCTATATTTCCTTTGTGTACCAGTGGTTCATTTCTGTGATCAGCAGCTGCTGCTGGCTGTACATCTGGGCCTCGGTTTCTGAACCATGGAAAATAAACTGGTTTTATGTCTTAAAGAGATAATGATCTGTGGAATGGACTACAGCAAATCGACCGTGACTTTCCTGTGAACTAATGGGACGTGGTTTAGTGATGGACTTGGCAGTGCTAGGTTAGTGGTTGGACTTGATGATCTTAAAGGTCTTTTTCCAACCTAAACAATTCTGTGATTCTAAGGAAAAAAATTCCAAGAGACCAAACAGTTACAGAGAGTGGTTGTTTTATTTACCAGTCCTCCCTAGGAATCTGCCAGCCGCTCTGTTTCTCATCAGTGAAGAAGAAAGTCAGAATGCCAGTGGCATAAAAGCTGCTGGGCCACGATCCACGCGCAGTGACACGGACAAACAGCAGATGCGTGCAGCAACTCGAGGAGCGGATAAAACAACCATCCTTTCAACCGCAGTTGCGTCAGCCAAATCACAACCAGCTGGTTTATTGCATCGGGCATTTCTGCTGATCCACCAGAATGCTTACGGACGCTCCCCGCTTCGCACACGTGCGCACACACATACCGTCGTATCAAAGGCTGGGCTGATTTTTGAGCATTTTCAGCCTGCCTCTGTCTTTAGACGCTGGTTTAGCCGAGGGGTGGTGTAGACCTGAGGTGCTTGAGGGAGGACTGAAACTGTTGGAGGAATGAGAGAAACTGTGACTCAGGAAATTCAGTTCCTCCCTTAGCCCCACCATGCAGTGATGAATGTGCAGACTATTATCCCTGCAATATTGAAACCTGTTTCCCTTGATTGTATTTCTTGGACACTGGAGAAGCTTCTGAGTCTTTTCATCTGCTTTTTTCCCCCACTTGGAGCAATTTGTATTTCTAGAGGCATAGTTCAGAAACGGTCTTGTACATAGCTCACTGAACTCCAAGGCCAAATGCCCATGCAGGGACAGCCTCATCCTTAACTTTTCCAGAGCTTGGGGTTGTTATCTAGCCCACGTACCATTAGTTTGGACTATTGAGATAGGTCCTAGAAGCATCAAAGAAACTCCTGGTTTATGACTAATAAAACTTAATGAAGCCACGTGAATATCCAGTGGTAAGCAAAAAAACAATAAAAAAAAAATTTCAGTCAGTGCTGGTTTGGACAAAAGCAAAGAATCTGCTATCCTGCAGCCGTGATTAAAACCATTACATTTACCAGATACTGCCAGTTTCTAATTCTTGTTGTGGCAAAACTGCTTTAAAAAAAAAAAGGCAGACTAGACTAGAATATAACCCAGAAATAGAGCTATAACATAGCTATATGTACTTGGACAGTAGTTCTGTAGAGATGATAAGGTTTCCCTATCGTCTCACCACTATTACTCTGTATGGCTCTCTTGATGATTTGTACACAGGCTCTAGCCAGAAGGAAATGGAACGATATTTATCTGACTTCATTCATTCCCGTAAGATGCATCTTGGTAGTGGGGGACACAAATCTCTTACGACTCGGTGTGCGAACGTTGCAGAATTGGATGAGGCTGGGAGCTCTTGCTCTTTGTGTTTTAGAGCTGCAGGAGACTTATCTAAGAGATCAAAGTGCATCAGATTCCATTATTTCAGTATCTATGGGACAGTATAATGCATGACTGCTCTGGGATGGTGCCTGTGCCTGACTTTTATTCATCATTGTAATTAAACCCAGATACAGAGTTTGTTCTGTGTGCTGAATGTTAATCACAGCGTTTTATTAACACGGTTGTCAAAATCTGTAATTCAGGCATACTATAACTTTGCTTTTTTTTTTTCCCCCTGAATTATTTTGCCTGAATAAATTAATTTTATTTAAAGTTCACAAAGAGAAGTGATTGCTCTCAGGTTTTGAGCAAACAGGTGCAAGCCTTGCTCGACTACAGACATACTAAACTGGTTTGGTCTGTACTGTTGCTTAACAGAAAGCAGTTAACTGCTGTATTCAGTGGAAACTATGTAAAAGGCTCAGATCAGCAAACTAATGCTGTAAATTCAGATTTAGTCAAGACGCTGACATTAATATTTTAACACCTGTAGACTTTATTTTATGTTCTATCGTAGTACTTGCTTAACTGCCATTGCCAGTTCCCGATGTTTTGGGATTTCTCTTTGTTGTTTTCTGTTTAGGTATTATGACTTATATTGTAGTTGCATCCATGTATCTTCAGTTTAGCTTATGAAATATGACTCAGTCATTGCTTTAGTGTCTGCCTCAGAGCTCTGTAATGTTAAGGAGATATATGAAGATATATATAGATATATCTATTTGGAGACCTTGAGGCACTTGCGTGGAGAGTGGCATCCTTGAAAGTATATCGCCATTCTTGGAAGGAAACAACATCATTTTTAAAATTCAAGAAAAAATACTTGAATTAACTGTTAATTCTTTTCCAGATTAGGGCTTTTTCACCTCTTAGTTCCTGGGTCTCTGATGCTTTATAGGCTGTTACTGACAGTACTCACAAGAGCTAACAGAATCCCATCTGTAGTCATTAAACAGAGAATACAGGTCCACACCTCTACTTGACAATTATTAGGGATCTGCAAATCGGAAATTAGTAAGAAGCACTGTGTACGTCTGTCCTGAGCCAAGAAAACTCCTCTGCCTGCCCCGATAGAGGCATGGCTCTTCAGCTAATGGCACCCACATGATGCTGCAGTGGCTGCGATGGCCAGGTACCCTTCAGCAAGCAGCTGGGTTGAGTTAGGTGGTGGCCGTTGGTCCAAACCTGAGTGAGATGCTCAGTTACCCTCCCACCCTGCCCTTGACTAGAAGTGGTAACGTGGTACTTATTGTATGAGTCCAACTCCCATGGATTAACTTGCCTGGAGCTCTGGCTTGTGTATAATCCGTCCAGCCAGTCATCTGTAAGAACTAAAAATGACGTGTAAAAAAGGATTTTCCATTATGTCTGAATTTAAACAAACTCTCTGGAATTTCTAAGAAGTGAAGTTGTATTTATTTTGCTGTGTGGGTAAAACCGCTGAAAGGAAGTTTAACAAAGAATGCCCGTTCCTTTTGTAAATATAGTGAGTTTCTTGATTCACAGTAGATGGAGTCAGGTATACAGAAACACAATGTTTAATGAATGTTTAGTGTTATTTTTACAAATCCTTTAGGAAAGGAAAAAAATACCATCCACACAAAATTTCACGCTCCAAGTAATCTTTGTTTTCCTCTATCAACTGTATTCTTGTTCAATGAGTAACCTGTTTTTTCCTACCTCCCAGAAGAAGCAAGATGACCTAGATCTAGAGTTTCCTGGGGAAAAGTTCACTTCACCCTATATATAGCTTCTCCTGAAGTGTCTTTATGTAGCTGTCACCTACTTTGAGCTGATAAACTGAGGAGAAAACAGCTGTAGTTTTAGGCTGATGTAGAAAGGGAGGGTAGTTTATCCTTCCTCTTATTTTGGGGTTTATTAAATACATCTTACAGGATTCCAGCATGGTGAAGGCCAGACTTCCAAACTTCCAGCTGCAACATACAGAACTTCATGCCTCTATGTCTCTGTGTGCTCTGGCTGAGTAACGACCAAGTACCTCTTGGTTAACGAGTGAATTGGATCGCGCCCTGGTGCTGGCAGGAGTTTCTGCAGTGGACTCTGAATGTGATATCCTGGTGTCAGAGTGTTCTTTGCTCTGGTCAGGTCGTGCAGATGGGATATTCCTCCAAGCAGTGCTGCTGGTGTGGTGGTATTTTTATGGGAAAGCAAAACCTGGGAAAATGGTATGACATACGTAGTATCAACTATGTAATAGATGCTACCAACAGGCTGTTGGTGTTGAGGGATCAGACAAACGTTTCCACCTCGGGGTAGCGAGTCAAATGGTGAGCAGTGCTATAGGCTGAGGGAAGCTTGTCCACCCCTTAGGCAGCGTAAGGCTTTTTGCTTTTTTTTTTTTTTTTTCTTTTTTTTTTAGGTATAGGAGAGTTTATCTCAGTCAGTGTGTCAGCAGCTTGAACTGTTTGGGCTTCTGCAACCTTTCTGGGGGTGAGAAGGGGACTTTCCACACCCTTAAAGAAAGCGCTGCTGCCTAACATCACCACGTACTCCTCTCCTGGGGCCTTTGCCACGCCAGGGGTGGGTGCGGATGGAACCCATCGGTGCTCCCGCACTGGGGTGTGTACCGCTCTGGCATGTGGGAAAGCTAGCATCTGCCTTCGTTTAACTTGACTGGAGGCAGGATTCTGCTCTAGCACTTAAAAATAAAAAATAATGGCTTTGACAGACACTGCTTGGGAGTGAATGTAGCTGAGGCCAATGTCGAGGCTTGGGGGCTAGCTCTGTGTTCAGCAGACCACAAGCTGAAACTAGGCAAAAATGTGGCGTGCCTCGGGATCGGCACGGTGTGTGTCCCATGTTTCTGGCGCAAGGAGGTCTGATCTAACCATCCGCTGCTGCCAAAAGGGATTGTTTTGCTTTTCTCTCCTGTTTTTCACTTGCACCCACATGCTCTGCAGTCGCTTCTTGGTGGCTTTGGTGCTTATCTCATCCCTCAGTGAGTCAGCTCATACCCTTGAAGTGTCTGCAATGGGTTCTCTTGCTCTTACTTTTCTCCTATCAGATTAGTAAACTGAACTGACTTCCCAGTGGAGACTGGATTTATTTGTTCTCTTATCCTTTTATATATTGCATTTTACATTGTGACATCTCTGGAAGGGTCTAGAGGTGTCAGGTTATTAGATGTTTGCTATTACCACCAAGTATTACAGGAGTTTTGGCTTCTGCATGTCACAGTTCAGGATATGCTCAGTCTTAACTGCATACCAGAGCATGCCCAGAATGAATCTTTGATACTGGTTTGGGCAGTGAGTGCATTTGGGGTGGTCTGTACGTGAAATGTGATCTAAAGGTGCCATTTCTAACTTCAGTGGGGCAGTGACATCAGTTGGAGGGGTTTGGGATGCTTCAGGACAAACCTCTGATGTAGACAAAGCATTAATTCTGTTTTTCTTAGATGTGATCTTTCTGATTTAAAAAAAACAAACCACACCAAACCCAACAGAAACACAAACAACAGAACGTAATAAAAAGAAATATAGATCTGTCTACTGCAGCTGCCTTTAAAGAAGCTTGGATGCTTTTCCTCACTGTTTTCTGGTTTTTTTTTAAAAGAAGTTTCATTAACATTACCTAGCAGTTCATGGGTATGTTTGCTAAGTACAGGAATGGGTGAAGACTTCCACAGCCTGTTCATGTTGCGCAGCAGACTGTGATATCCCCTGGGACACAACTGATTACAGTAACATCATTCATCTGCATTGTGGGGTGCTGCTCTGCTTCTTTCCTCACACAAGCCTTCCAGTTATGACTCCGTGGATGGTTTCCAAAGTCTGAACATAACTTGGCAAGCTTTGTCACTGCTGTTAGGAGTTTGATTACCTTTGTGCATATGTATGTGAGGGCTGCCAGCGTATGTGGCTTTTAATAAAACAACCTCCCTGTTGTCTAAAATGTTTAGAATGAAGAAATTATATAAGTATGCAAGAGCAGAAGCTAAGTTGGGCCACCTCAGTTTGGCTGCCCTGTTTCATTTGTTGCGACTCCTTATTCTAGTTTGGTGTCCCTCAGGAGAGGCCACTAGTTTCCTGCTGAAGCCAGTCTTGTTTAAAGCAAACGGAGTGGCAAACGCCCATTTCGAGAAATAAATCTGAGAAACAAATCTCGCCGCTTCTTTATGCGTCTGGTTATGCCGTGTTACCAACTCTTGTCATTTCTGTGGTCATGCCATGCTCTTGCATAGCTCGAACCCTCTTGCTCAGAGCCTTTCTGTTCAGGCTTCTGAATTCGGAACCAGTAATGCTGAACGTGAGCAGAAAATACCATCTTTATGGTGTGTTTTTTTTTTTATTTCATGGACTAAGATGGGTCAGGCTTAATTTTGGCTTGGAGACCTACCAAAAAAAAAAAAAAAAAAAGCCTGAAAGCCACAGGGGCAGGGGCTGCTGAGGCAGCAAGGGACACCCTTCCTTGTCAGACACCAGTAAGCAAATGGCCCAGCACGCTGTCGGGCCTGTTAGGCACTGCAGAGCTGTAGAAATAGTTCTCTGAATGAGTCTGCTTGCTGCCACTAACATTTCCTTGGTTTATTTCACAAAATATGCTGGCCAGGTTTCAGTTTGAGTACAGTGATGCATTTCAGCTGGACAGAATATAAGTATTTAAATCACACCAGCAGCTGTTGCCCTTTCTCCTTTAAAAAGACTTAAGTAATGCATCAAGCTGAAGTAAGATACATATTTTTTTTAAATCGTAGATGCAGGATGGTTACAGTGTTCCAGCAATAAAGTGCCTGTATATCAGCATAGAGTGCAGTAATCCCATGTATACTTGTTCACCGATGATGTTATATTTGGCTTGCCACAGGCCAAATCCTTACCAGTGGTGCAGTGGCCAGGTGCTACTGAAGCAATACGAATGGGTTTGTAAAGCTGGAGACTTCACAATGTGCTAAAACTTCCAGCTAGCATATGGTCGTCAGGATCAGGTTTATAAAGGTGTTTCTTTCAGCCCTGCCTTCACTTTGCTTCTGCCTGTAGATTGTGCTGCAGGAAAGGTTTGGCCAGGAACCTTTGTGCTTCAGCTGCAGGTGCTTTCCACCAATGGTCTATCAAAAACCCAGCAGGGATCAAACCAGAATTGCTAATGGAAGATTACTTTGTCCAAAAATTACTTTTCTCACTTTGAAAGCTTTTGTTTTGTTAGTGTCTTAAACTTCCAGGTGGACGTAACAGTGCCTGCAGACATTTATAATAGCCTCAACAAAATGAGGCTCAGATTTAATGAGCGTTATCTTCCATATTTTAGTTAAATTAGCTTTGAGTTATACATGACAAGTGATACTGCTAGTTGTTCCACAGCATCATAGCGTATATTAACTTGGATAACAGCCGTGTTCAGCACAGTGTTGGAAATTGCATATTAACGAATGCGTGAACTGGATGGTTTTCCGGTGTCTGAACAAGGGGATGTATGGATAGTTATGCATATGCTTAGTGAAGTTGTTTTCTGCAGGTAATATACGATTTTTGCAAGATACTGGTCAAGCTCTGTCCTTACTGCTTCTGCAGGGAACCTCTTTTGATCAGCTGAGAACTAAGGCTCAAGAAACTATTCCACAGTTGTAGATTATTCATGGCAAACTTGCACCTGTTACTCTTGTACCGAACAGATCTTAGCTGTTTTCTGATGTTTACTCTCCTGATTTATTTAGAGATCAGTCCTATATCTCTTTCAGCCTTCATTTTTCTAGGCTAACACTTCTATTTTTGTTTTGTTTGTTAATGGATATGATATTCAAGCAACTTGGTTTTCCTAAAAACCAGAATCTCTCACCCCCATAGTGAAACTAAAACAAAAAGAAGAAAGAAAAAGGATTAAAGCAGGGCTTATTTTAAGTGATTGAGGGATCATTGACTGCTCAGCATCTTGTGAATTTTGTCGTGATGACTGATAATGGAAGTCAGAGATAATACTCACTCTAAATCTGCAGAACATGCAGCTCAGAAGTCCAAGGGGCAAGCACTTTTCATGCACTGCTAGCCATTACCCTTTCTCATTGGGGTAAACCATTCCAGAACATGCTGGGACCTCACCAGGAATGCAGCATTACCTAAAGTGGTACAAAAAAATCAGGGTCAGGCCTGTAAGTTACTTCAAGGCTAATGTGTCTGTAGCAAGCTTTGGCAGAGCGAGGAAACTTTCTTTAATCTGATCTGCCCGTCTGAATTTGCTCCTTAGGCTACTTGCTGTATGGCTTTCAGCAGATTTTATTTGAACATTGGACTCATTTTTGCCAAAGTTCATGGGGAAAGCCATGCCTAGCCCTTTTCTGCCCTCAAGGAAGCATCTAGAGCTGCCCATCTCCCAAAATGCTGGGTTTATTCCTGCTTCTGCTGTCTGATTCAAAACAACCAAAAGAACAAAAAAGCGTTTGCTGCATGCAGTAATTTCTATTCATGTCTTTACTGTAGCGGAGATCTGCCTGTAGGAAAGGAGGTATTCCGAACAAAGACAGGAATTCTGGCACATCTTGTTACGTTGCCTGTTGGGTTCAGAGATCAGTGTGCAAATCTTTCAGTGTCCCCAGGGAAGCACCTTCCCTGACCTCACTTAACTGCGGTGGTGTGTAAAGAGACCAAGTAAGTTTAGTCCTGTAGGTCCTTGGACTTGGAGGAGCGGCGCTAAATGCCATCTGCTTCCCAGGCTACTCTGCTGCTCTCGCTGCCTCTCGGCGATGCGTTTGAGGGGTGTCCCTTTGGAGACCTTACGGTGAGCTAAAAAGTCTACAAAGATAACTAAAACTTTTTGGTAGTAATTGATGATATTTCTGTTTATGGAATTAAAATCTGAAGCAGGAAGCTGCTTTTTCTCTTCTTTTCAAGCCTGTCTAGTAGCTATTACAATTACATCTGTAGTTATACTCTAATGACTCCCAAAGTAACAAAGTGTATTCCAGACTAAATGTCATAAATTAAGCCTAAAAAACTTCCAGGGTTTTCTTAATAGCTGTTTTGCTGTGGCTGTGTTGTGTTTGGTGGTGGTTTTTTTTTTATTTTCTTTTTTTTTTTTCCCCCTCCATGATAACATACCCGATACCTCCACATTTACTGCCTCAAAGTTCAGTGTTACTCTGTTCCAGTGTGTTATTATGACTGCAATTTGTCTGTGTATAAACTGGCAATACTTATTTTCGTTATCATGTTGTAGCAGGACATGGTTATTCCACCCTAGACATTAATGCAGGAGAATATGGTAAGTAGAAGTATTTCTGTATATCTTCACGAAGCCTGAAAGACTGTCAGTAGCATAGTGTTGATGACATCAGGCTTTTATTTCTGACTCTGAAGGGTATCAAAAGTAGCACATACTTCACCTGTGGTAGAGTTACACTTTGGTGCTGGGCCTGAGCAGTTTAGTTGTACCCATGTGTCTAAACTGGAATATCTGAAAGTCACAGGTAATGTTCTTGGGAAATTAGTGCTTGTAAACATGTGCAGACAACCTTTGTATTTCCATGTGATCTTAACAGCTCCAGCCCTAAAACTGCATCCATCTATCACTGTGTTAGGTGTTCAGAGTTTCTGGTGTACTGCAGGCAACATGGAAGATCCCTCATTGCGTATGGATGAGCTAAGGCTGGAGATCTCCAGGCTTTGCAGCTGCTGTCATACGGGTGTGTCAGGGTGAAATGGGGCTTTGTCTTCCAACCAGTCAGTCCATATTCAGAAAAATGACCTCTCTGTTTTCGTGTCCCTCCTCTCAAACAGTTTTCTGTTCTGAGATTTTTTTTTTTGTAGCAGCCTGAGCCTCAATTCGGGCAAGTACTTAAGCTGGTGCTCAAGCGCCACGTCCCCAGTAGCGTTTGAAATCCTTACTAAGTGTGCTGCTGGGGTGGTTGTAGATCTTACTGCTACTTGCAGTCAGCAGGATGAATCCATTGTGGAAACCTCAGGTTTTCCTCAGAAAGCCAATTTCAGCGTAAACGAAGCTCTTGCCACCTTCCATGAGAGGGGGTGTAAGCAGGGAGATGGCCTGATGAATTGGAGGTTTTTCTTCATCCCATCGGGGCAGCGCAGGGTGGGATGGGAGCAGCGGTGGCTGCAGAGGCTGGGATCTGTGCTCCCCATCTTCCCTCCTCACCCTTGCAGAGCCTTGCACCTGCTTCAGTTCCCCCTTCAAACCACCTACTCTGAAAGCACCTGTGCTGAAATGAACACAAGTATTTTTGCTGTAAAACCAGCACAGGCAAGATCCAAAGGCAAGTATCTAAAAAAAGCAACAACCCCAAACAGACTGAAAATGCTGATTAGACAGGTGGTTGCTCATACAGTTAGTGATGGACGTTGTACCCTGTTCATCTGTGAAGCCAAACGTTTGTGGCTTGTCCTTGTTGCACCGGCAACTGGCTGTATGTTTCATATATGGCAGTAAAATGTGTTTTCTGGTGACGGATTAAAGAAATGGCCAAATGTTCACTGAACTGTCTCTATGCATTTAAAACTTTTAAAACAAGTAGGAAAAACATTTTGGATTTTCTGGAATCTTATTCTGGAAAATATCTGGAAATATTTTGCTTGTATAACCCAACTCCTGAGAGAGCTATTTATGATTTTTCTACCTGTTCTTGGCACAGGACTTTTTTCTGTTAGAAGAGGTTTGACAGTTGCATGAGATCACACTTGGATTTGTGCCTTGCAAGCTAAAAACGCAGAGTCACTGCTTGCGAGGACAAGACTTTGCTGGAAAAAATAGAAACATTGCCCTTGTGTTCACTGCTAATACTGCATCGGAAAGTAGAGCTTTGTCAAGCTTTGGTGTGCCTTAATATCCATACAGTCATTCCTTGCTTTTAGATAGAGCACTGCTTTAAAAAAAAAAACAACAAACCAACAGATTCAGTAATGATCGTTTAATGCCTGAGACATTCCTTTAAGATTAATAAATGACCGGCTGAGATGAGCCCGAGTTGGTGCCTCTGGCTGTTTACAGCTGCCGCTCATTGACTCAGAGTTGAAATAATTAATGTTATTATCAAAGATGCTAAACAAATGGCCAAATCACATTTTTTGTGTCTGCGTTCTCACTGAAGCACGGAGATGGCAACGCGTGTGCACCTGGCAGAGGCGACAGTGTCTGCGCGGTGCAGCACCCTGGGTTCTGCTGAAATCTCTTGTGTGCAGCCCGATGGGTCAGGGTGCTGTCGGCACCCCCTCCTGATTCAAACCCCATTTCCAGCTTCAAAATGCGGAAGAAATCACAGAAGCCCCCGTCGCCATCGGTTGCCCAGGATCTAGATGGCAGAAGGAGGAGCTGGTGGCTGGGTGGCTGGCCGGGATGTCCCCACCAAGCCAACACACCACTGCCAGGAACGCCCGGGACAGCCGCGCACTCACACTGTGTTTGAGGTGCCCTAATATATGGCGGGCATACGTGAGGCTTCGTCTGTGTGGCTTCCTAGCGGGCTAATGCAGAAACATGCTGAAAACCCCCTCTGTGGTTAAGCTGTTGCAAAACACAGCGTTGATTATATCCTTTAATTGGCCTCGGGAAGCCTCTTGGCGGCCTCTGCACAGCCCAGTCCCCTGCTGCACTGCCTAGGCTGAGGCTTCAAGCCACACACCTGGATCTCAGGGGCATCCACTCCGTGTTAGAAATTCAGACACCATTAATGAAATAAAAAGGCCTGTGAATCTGAGTGTACCATCAAACTGCCAAGGTGGGGCAGCTTCCTGCTTGAGCAAGCATTTGTAATGGAGGATGGCTTTGTTAAAAAGGCAATTAAAGTATTTCCAGTGGAGTATGAAGTTACGGGCAAGTGAAGTATAACACGGACTCCTGAGTTTTGCAACAAACCCTGCTGGCTGCCACACCAGCAATGTCTTGGCGTCGGGTTTTCCTGCACTGTGCTTAATGCAGACCCAGCTCATCACCAGCCCCATCTGCTTCTTGAAGCAATTCTGCAAAGGGATGTGGACTGTTACCACTTTTCTCCCCCCAAGTCATTTATCCTGAGTAGAACAATCTTATCTTCTTTCTGTATGGTTTGGCAGAGGTTCGCACTGTGCGAGACTCCCACTCTGCTGAGTCCCTGTTTGCTGGGAGGCCCGATGGAAAGTTCTTCATCAGGTTTCTGTTCATCAGGAGCCCGTTGGTAGCCCACCTTCCTGGGCGAGCACAGCTTGGCTGTGGCACTGCCTCGTCAGCCATTCTTACCTGCTCCCTGCTCAAGGGGAAGATCCCTGGCAAGGTTTGCAGAAGCCCCCTCCCACGTTGCCTCTTCTGTGTATTTCGGTTGGGTAACAGGTTGCATCTCTATAAAAAGAACTACTACGTCCTTTTTCAAACAGCTTTTTTGGTGCTTGCTTGCAACTGGGTGGATACAGAAAAGTATTTTGTGTCCTTGCGATGGATAGTACCTCAAGGGTAAATGATCTGAGATAGCTGCTGTTGATCTGCCTGTTTGTTTTCATTATCAGTGTTACCTCTTATCTGAAGCTCAATTGACACCTCCCAAGAAGAGAATACACGGGAGTGATGTTCTTATTCCAGCTGGGGCTGTTGGGTCTATTTAAGGCCTGTTTTAGGAGCTTGATGTATGAGGACTTGCATTCGGTATGATGGTTTTGGATGTGTGTTGAAACTTGCTTTAGGCAAGGCTGTTAAATTGCGTTCTGGTTAGCCCTCTTTGCCCACAGAGGATGCCTGCCGTGTTGTGGAACGATAATACCAAGGTAATTCCATACATTGGAGCCTAGAGATGAGATCATCCATCACTTGATTTCTCTGACCCTTTGATATCCTACTTTTTCTAAAATATATTCCTAGTTCTGTATAGTATTTCTCTGCTCTATGTTTTCTGTTCTTATTAGTTCAGACTAGCACATTTAAATATACATATACACAAATTTATACATGGAAGTACAGCCTGTATTTATACTTCAGCAGTCCTCCCCTGATGGATTGCTCATGTCTTCAGCTTACGTGCATTTTGGTGTTTACACCCTGTTTTGGCCCTCTGTCCCTAGCCTGTCCTCTTGGCTGATTAGGGATGATCTCTGTAATTTTGCTACCTTGTTCTTGAAGTACTTGGAAGGGCAGTTTTGTTCTTAGAATTGCCTTTAAGCTGACCTAATTCTTGCCAAAAGATACATTTTAGCACTCTTGCTATATTTTTAAGTGTTTGGAATCAAGGTTTCACAATTGGCCTAAGTCCTGACAGGGGCACTCATCCCATTTTCCTCTTGGCTGCCTGTTTCCAACTTTTCCAGTGGCTGTAGGGATCGCAGGGTTGATGGTAATGGTTTGTTTGCTTTTCGTGAGGTGAAGAGGCAGTCGAGCAGCGTAGGTAGAGCCAGCGCAGGGGAGGTGGCAGGACTGGTGGCTCGGCGGCAGTGCTGTTTTAGACCTGCTGAAGTCAGCTGTGTCCCAATTCCCAAATTCCCTGAAACAGCACCAGGAGGTGAGCAGCGGCTGCACATGCTTAGCTCAGCCATGCTGGGTCTGTGGGCTCAGTAGGCAGTTCAGGGCATAGCGTGTGCTGTTACTTACTCTTTAGTGCGTTACATTGCCCACCTGCAGTCACCTATATGCTTATACTCTTCACTGGGTGCCTGCCTATCCAGTAATCCATATGAAGCCCTTCACGTAAGGAACTTGCACAGACTTGTCCAAGTGATGCAATGCTCTGGGGGTTATAGCGTGGTAGGTTTGGGCCAAGCTCCTGTCTCAGGAGTCAGAAGCACGTGTCAGCGTAAGGGTGTTTTTTTTTTGCCTGCTGTACCCACAGGTGAGTCAAATCCTCTGAGTGAGTGGGGCGTGTGTGTGGGGACGACAGTGTTGGGGACAGATCACACATGGCTGAGGCCATGGGTTGAGTGGGGCAGGTTGTGAGCAAGCCGGTTTGTTGCACTGCATACAGGACCTGGCATAGCAAGAGTCGAGGCTGCCTGCAGACTTCAGGTATTACCCAGGATGATCAATACTAACGGTTTTAGCTGTTATCCCTTTGATTTATACTATAAACAAGTTGCACTGATTGATGTTTACCCTTTCCAGAAGGTAAATACGTGTCTGAAGGAAGTGTGAACGATTCCCCTATTTCTGTGTGGACCGTTAGCCTTCTGTCAGCTTTTCCATCATAGCTCCAGAGTGCTTCCTCCATCTCTTGTGCTTGAATGCAGCCTCTGAAAAACATGTTAACAGGATTCGTTTGTTTGGGATGTTCTTTTATTTTTTGTTTCCTGCTAGTCAGCATTTCCACAGCAGTAAGTGAATGGGACGCAGCAGGTTCAGTCTGTACCTTTCAGCAGAGGAGACAGTCCCAGAGATTTATTTGTTTTCAGCCTCTTCCACTATGGGACAGTTTTCTTCTTCCCAAAACTTCAGTTTTTAGTTATTGTCAAATCTGCTCTTCATTTCTCCAGCAGCTGTCTTGCTTGAACCGTAAGTGCTGTGTAACACAGCCATAGCACTGTAATAACGGTTTGCGCTTGCCAGGCATGAGAAGGGGTTTCTGCAGAGATAACCACTTGGCACGAGTAGGAGAGAACGTGTACCAGAAACGCAGATGTTGTGGTTTGCTGGTGGGGTAGGGTGATCCGCATACGTTTGCTGCTCTTCTACTACCAGCTGCAGAAATGGCTGCTGGCCCCTTCAGCTGGATTTTCTCCTTACCCAGCTGCTTGGCCTTGTAGTTCTCGGGGTGTACAAGTCTTGGGAGGCTGCATTTTGTGCCGTGAGTGTTCTTAACTCAGTGTTTGGGCGCAGCTGTTCTTTCCTGGCTTTGCTCACTGCAGCAACTTGACAGAAAAGCTTGAATTTTTGTAAATTGCGTATGGATCTTGTCCTTCCATATATGTATATATAAAACCCCTATGAAAATAAACATGCTAGGAGCTGCAATAAGAGGATTTTGTTATCTCTCAAGTTGTAGCCCAATGCTGTGAGTGGGGCTGTCTGGAGAGATGGAGTCAGTTCTCTGGTGAGCAGTTTGATGGTCTGGGATGTGTTGGTGTATGTGTTACCCACTTCTCTGAAGAAATTCGCACGCTGATGTGTGATGGTATCACTGCAGAAAGGAACAAAGACAGTTAAAACCAACATGAAGCTGGCGAACATGAATTTGGTTAGTGGAACCGAACCGTACTTAGCAGGCTTCTCTGATTCAAGGGCCGTATCCCTGTGCAGTCTGGAAATGTAAAAACTGCCTTGTTGTGTCAGGAGATTGTGCTTCCAGGGACTAATTACTGCTTTTTAATTACTGCTTTTTCCCCTACAACTCCTTCTTGCTAGTTTTGTGTATTCAGGTTTGCAGTGATGGTTAATGGCATTTCCGAGCAGGTGACTGTGGAGCGGCCAGTGATCTCCAGCTGCCAGGGGAGGTGGGTTTGCACCGGCCAAGCTGCAAAGGGCACCGTCAGCTCTTTCCCTTGGCAGTAGGTAGCCTCTTTAGGTTTGTGTGACAGCACAGGTAAGGAGCTTGAAAACCAAGTCCCCTTCTCTAATAGCCCTTGTCACCGTCTAGGAAAGCAGCAGGCAGGATGCATCTAGCTCGTACCTCCTCTCTCTGCCTCAGCTCAATTTTTGGTAGCAAAGCTGAGCTCGGCGGACAGGTGACATTTTAAGAGTCGGCAGCCAGGAATTGCTTTCTTTCGTGGTTGCTTATCTTTTCCAACTGTTCAGGTAAATTTATTTCTCAGTCATTTCAGTGGGATAACTGTGAAAAATGCGAAGGACAATTTTACAGTTTTACTAATAGCTTAAATGAGGTTGTGCCATCACTGCAGCCCCACCGTGGCTTTCACCAAAAAACACCTCCCCCTGAAATGGCGTATGACTCAGACGGGGCATTGCTTCTTAATTGGTGTTAGCAGCTGGAGAAACGCCGTGCGGATCCCGCAGGTTCCTCTCCTCTGTTGCAGACTTGTTTCCTTAGTCTGTTCTTGTACTAGTGACTGACCGTATCTACAATGCCCGATTCCTACAGTGCCAGAATTCTTACTAATCCTCCCTTAAGAGCACCTCGGTGGGAAGCATGTACAAACCTGAACGTGGCCCAGGTACAGGGGGGCCTTACTGGGTTTTGGAGTATTGCTGTCCTGGCTATGGACCAGTACGGTGCTTGTGCATGCATTTATTTCAGCATGAAAATTTTCTATTAAATATTTAAATGATAATTGTGATACTAATAAAATTTTAAAGGAAAAATGGACGTGAAATTTTATATGGTTTTTGGGTTTGCTGTCAAGCTTATCAAGGAATATATCGAACAAAGGAAAGTAAAAGTAAAGGGGTTTTGCTAAAATGGTCACAAACAGTTGAAGTTGGTTCTCCCCAGCAAGCAGTGTGGTAGCAGAACCATCCCCTGAGAAATCTTAAAAATGAAGTATATATTTATTGGCCTTAAAAGTTCCAGATGAATCAAATATACATTCAAAATTTAAATTCTGTGATTAGTCTCCTTAATGAGGAATGTGGGAATCCTGAGAAACGCAAGGCCTTGGAACCCTATGCTAAAGATGGGCGTGTATTAGCGGAGCAGTGCAATGAGTCTGTTTGGAAATGTATTATTATTTGTTGGGAGAGAATTGCTTGCAACTCCAGACTTATCACAGAAAGGGATTCGGTCTTTGGCACGCTTAAAAATTTGGTAAAGGATCAGTTACAGTTTTGCTTGATAGGGCATTAGTTTAATGTTTAATGTCTTTTCTGACTATATTGCTGTTCAGTGAATGGGGTCTGCTAGGCAAACCCATGCATTAGATCCCAGCTTGTACCAGAACGGCTGCTCTTGTGCACGCACGCGTGTTTGGTCTGGTTGTCTGTCCCAGGTGTCCCCCCCCAAAATGGGAGAGGCAAGAGGAGGGGATTTTTCTTTCAAAAGAACTCTTAGGTCTCTAAGTGTTCAGCTGTCGCAGTTACTTCTACTGACTGGCTACCTGGAAGCGGGAATATAAAAAGATTGGGTAACAGTTTCATTACATAATGTTTTATAGCAACTGATATTCAGCTTAATAAATGAACTGTTCTGTATGGCAGAAAGTGGTTTTTATAGTTGGCAGGCTGCTCGTAATGTTCTAAGGATTATTAAAGTAAGCTGTAGTTGCTGTATAATGCACATTATAATGGCGAGTGGTTTTACATTAATGTGTCTTGGGGGAGGATATTATTTCAGAATGTGTATTCACATATAGACGGAGCTTGAATCTTTTCATCTGGATCAGAATGGTGTTCACAGAAAAGGCCCCTTGACCATCATCCCAGTGAGTTCTTTGAGCAATAAAGTAGCAAGAAGAGAAAAATTCCTAAAATTCAGTGGGGATTTTGGGGAAAAAACCCCACAAACAAACCCCAAACCACCAAAAGGCGCTTCCCCCCCCCCCCCCCTCACCTCCTGACTTTACATCTATAAACCGAAGTTGTATTTAGGCTTCCTGCTAAGCATCTCACCTTAGAGGTGGAAAAACTGGGAAGCAGCAAGGCTGAAAGATTTGTGTAGCGATGGTGAGTGGTGTAATAGGCAGCGATGCTGCTACAAGGCTGTTAGAGCTGCAGAAAGGCCAGGCTGCTTCCAGGCCAAGCGTCCGAGGGCTGGTGAGCACTAAAGCGTATGTGGCACCGATGCAGCTGTATGTGAACCAGTGCAGCCGCTTTCAGACAGCATTTCAAGACAGACATTTGCATATCGAAGGGATTTCAAAAAAGAGCTGTGGGAACAGCTGGGGAGATTAAAATTGAACTGTTATATTTGCATTAATTAATTAGCAACCACGAGGCGTGTAGGCGCTATACCTACTGGTATTTAAACAAATGTGAAAAAGACTTAGGGGTGAACACAGCTAGGAAGATGTTTGTCTCCTTTGTTGGACTGAATTAACAGATAGGCTGTTGATCTGGTGTTAAAATGCAAATAAACATCCCAGGGTGAGACACCGAGAGCATTGGATTAGATGAGGAAGAAAATTCAGAGATGGAAACTGAGCAAAGCAGGTAGCTGTAGACAGGATCTCAGGGACAGCAGTGAAGCTTTAACCTCTGGAACTGTTAGATGTTATGAATTAATCATCTCACCTTTGACCTTCCTGAAAAGATAATTTGTGCATGTTGGTGCAATTATTAAAAACAACAAACAAAAGCCCTGATAACATACTGCCTATATATGGCGTAGAGGGATCTTAAAATAATCTTTATCCAGGGATTAAGAGTTTCTGATCTACCGCTGACCTGTTTTCAGAGTATTACAAATTCATTGCAGTTGCAAAAACAAGATGAAAATGCTGTAAAACAAGAGCAAAGCGGATTTACAGCGGCATAAGTAACCAAGGTAAATCTGACTGATGAGAAAACTTCAAACTAAAAATCATACTTTATGAAACCTCCTTTTTCTAGGCAAGAACCCAAAGCGTGCTTGGGAATCTGCATGCAAAAACACAGTGTCTGGGCCTTTTAAGCCATGTGTGAAAATGTTTATTTTCATTAAAGCTAAAAATGCAGATCTCCAGATGCCCTCTATGATCCCCAACCCCCCCCAAAGGAGGAGGAGCCACGGTGAGATGGAGACATAAACCCTGTTGCAGCCCTTGAATCTAAACTAATGCTGTCATGTAAAGGGCTGAATAAACATTAGGAAGGAATGATTTCTGCGCACAGAAAGCCAGGGAAGCTTGTGCTGACACCACCTAGTTTGTGAACAAGAAAAAAGCTGTGTATCTCCAGGGCTGCTGCCAGCTGATATGTTTCATCATTGCTAAATTCATATGGGGGGAAAATAATGATTAAAGCAAATTCAGTGCCAGAAAGTGACTTTTACTTCATTGCCTGACCCTAATATGTGGGTTTGATTATTTGTTTTGGCATTTTTTAGGCTTTTTGCATGGAGGAGTAGAGTTAACATGAAATTTCATCTTAGTGTGAAACGCCTGACGTCTTTATCAAATGGTAAATAACACTGACTTTGGCTAGAAGTTCAGTATTTCATAATTTTGTCTGCAAAAACATTTTCCCTGGTAGAGATGGGAAAAGTGAGATACCAGAACAATACACTCATGCTTGTCTTTGGAGTAAAATAACGATTACTTGGGTAACGCAGTCTTGTTTTATATAGATACGTGTCAGGGAGCCTCTAACTACAAATTTGAGTTGACTGAAGTGTTGAATCCTCACATTGTTACTCTTGAATATCCATGCTGGAGTGAGCGGGACCTTTCCTCAGCATAGGTTGATAGAAAGAAGTAGCCATTCTAATCCGTGCAAGATTTTCAAAGGGGTGATAAACCTGCACAGGCAGGGCTGTGCTCTGTCCTTACGGGCAGGTCGGCATTATTGCTGGATGAGCTTCCCTTCCAAAAATGCTTCAGAGATTTGGTAGTGGAGAAAGCAGAGGACGCAGCTGCCGGCGTGGTGATGTCTGCGCGTGGGGCCGGCCCTGGGTGTGTGTCAGTGGGGCTGCTGGGGGCTGGAGGAGCCCAGCTCAGCCGATGGGTGGTAGTCAGGGTCTAGCTGGAGCACCTCCTGCGGTCTGCTCCGTCTCTTACTTTGACCCCTCTGGGAACGCCGCATGTCACCTCAACAAACCAAGTGAGAAAAATCCGGTCTCTCATATTCTCATGAATAAATAGTTTAATAAAATATTTTTAGATTCATACAGGTATAAACATATCTTTTCTCTTTGAGAGGGGAGAGGACTGGTTTGAAAGTGTCTGTGTACCCTATAATTTGACTCTCTGCAATGTGTGCGGCCGTGTTCTTCCATGTTACTGGTATGTTTGTATCCAGCGGACTGCTAGCTCCATTTGGGCAGGCTTTTAATAGCAACCAAGAGGCAAGATGAACGTGCCACCAGCCAGCCTGTTGCAGAAGTGCACTGGATCGTGGGTGTTGAACGGTCACTCTTTTTTTTATTTACAGTAGTACAATCTATGCATTTTTTGCAACAGCTTGGCGGCCACACCAACCCCAGTTCTTTATATTCACAAACATGAAAGTGTCTGGGTGAAAATGGTGCTCTCTTCGCTGTTACTCGTCTGATGAGATTCTTGTCTACTACATGAAATTGTAGAAGCCCACAGCTGGCAACTATAAATTTCTGCCTTAATTGGTTATGTCAGACATGTAGCGCAGGGTGGTGGCTCTGCAGGGAGGGAACCTGAGACAGGACGCCAAAAGGAGCAGTGTTCCCATACGGCACTGGCAGTCAGGGAAGCATTTGTATATTTGGCATGGGAAGGGGCCCCAGGGGGTCCGTCAGGCCCCTCTCCTTCAGTTCTCCACAGGGAAGGTGACACCCATGGGAGAGGGGCGCTGCAGTAATGCAGAAGTGGTAGGTAGTCCCTCGGTGGCTGCTTGCAGCAAGCGCCTGCACAAGAGCAGAGCAAGGGGAATGAGGTTTTGTTCTTGTTTCACCCATTGCAGGCTTAAAAATTGTGTTGATGTGTACTGTCCAAAACTTAACCGAAGCAGTCGTCGGTTGGATAGCGTGACTGATTTCTTGTTTCAGAGTTGTCCAAATGTGATAGTTTTAACTTGTAACAGATTCGTACTTAACTGGAGCTTCCTTTTGCTGTGTAATTTCTGCCGAGATGAGCAATTTGCCGTTCCTCAGCTGTAGGCATTCACCATTTGTCACTGCTACTTTCAGACATTTTGAGAGTTTCTTGGATTTGCTTTCCTCCTCCTGTTTTTGCCTTTCCTTGTATTTCTGTGTTATTGCTTGCAGTCATGGTTTTGCCAAGGGGAGCTGCATTAAATACAGTAGCCTCCCCTCCTTCTGCCCCCATTAGCCCCAGCCTGTGCCGCGGTTAGTTATACTGCTCCTCTTTTTTGTAGGATGGGAAGGAGGGTGCATCTCTCTCCAAATACCGGGCATTCTGTATGCCATTGTAACAGATCAAGGAGCTAACAGTAATGTCCTCTACTGTTTATTTAATAATCTGTCCAAAGTAGTATAGCAAAGCCTTGCAAACCCCCCAAAAAAAGTTACTGGTATTTTGTGGTGTTAAGTTCTTGAAACATAAAACCAGGACCAGGCTCTGCCTTGAGCTGGTGTGTTCAGTGCAGGGGGCCTGCTGCGTTTGGGAGGGGAAAAACTGCTTTATTTTGCTGGCACCAAAGGTTCTATCTGACAGGTCATCCCTGGCTTCAGCTGGTGCTTTTCCCTACCCGAATGATGATTAGAGAATACTTTAGATAATTTAAATGGTTAAAAGGCAACTGATGTAGAAGAAATATGTGATACTGTGAAATCCAGTTTAGAGGAGTCAGGAAACGGATCAAACTTACAGAACCCACTGGCATTTTGTCTTTTGAACCTTCTCATAATCCTCTTGAGTTCTGCTGGGAAATCAGAGGGGAAAATCCTAATACAGCTGAATTAATATCGCTGTGAATTTTAGCTCACAGCTGAATTGCAAGTGGTAGGCGCTGTATTAAAAGCAGAATTGCCAGGCACTTGTATTTTTAATTAGCAAGGACTCCTGCTGCTGGGCACCCCCGGCACTGGCCAGCAAGAGGCTGCATGCTCCTCGGGCTGCTTCTTCCTGGCCTTCCAGGAGTCCTGGCTGTCTTTCCACTTGCTGTGGTTCCTAGCAGTGAAAGAAGAACCGCTTTATCAGGTTTTACAAGTGCAGCATTACGTGCATTAGACCCCGTATCTGGACTTTGCCAGGTGTTGGTGTCTGTTGAACGCTGCACTAGACCATTGCTGGAGCAGACCAGAAGGTGAAGAGGGAATGGGAGGGGAGCGCAGCTGTGTTCCTGCTGCTGGAAGTACTTGGAGATGCCCGCAGGGCTCCACGCTCTGTAAGGACAAGTGTGTTTCAGGAGGTGGTGGCTCTGTCACAGCCAGTGAAAGCCCGCGGCTGCCCCGTATCCGTGACGGGTGAGCAGGAGTTTGGCGGTGGGAACTTTGTCGGAGGCACTGCGTGCTGCATCAGCGCTTCCAACGGTGCAGCTGCACCCGCTGCTGCACTCTGCTTGTTCTGCAGCAGTGCCCTCTGAAACATCAGCTTTTGCATTTTTCAAACAGATGAATCGATGCTGTTGTGCCTCTGACGGACTGGGCTTATTTTCAGAACACATCTATAAGCTGATTTTTTTTTTTCCCCTCCTGTTTAAGAAGTATCGTTAAAAAACAGGCCTCGTGCAAGAAATAGTCTCCCTGTTAACAGTAGATGTATGGCTCCCGGCCAGCGCTGTCCTAATAGTCTCTCCTGTTCAAAACTGGTGTTTATGTCCAAAAGAATGCTTTAAAAGCAAGTAAGACAAGCACCATGTTAATATAAATGTTAGTGAAAATATCAGATCTAAAGTTTGTTAATATTTAGAAGAAGTTTCTGAGAATGAGGCAGAGGAAGGACCGCGTGATACCTACACGTTGCCTATTTTCGTTTGGGAAATGTGCTTCAAACATACAGCAGCTGAAGTCCAGCTTGGGACAACTTGTAAAATCATGTTAATATATATGAACAAATACAAAACTTGGAGTACTTACTCAGCTATTCTTTTTATTGTCCAGGTGACTTTTGTGTGTTTAAAAAAAAAAAAATGGAATCTACAGTTCTGGATTGGAGTTTTATGTGGCTCAGAACAGTTCACATGAATTTTAGTTATTACAGAACCAATAAAACTTTCCGCTTAAGAATTAGGTACTGTCCTCATCTTCGCAAAGAATTCTTCCTAAAGTGTAAAAAAATCACAGAATCTGCTTTTTGTTGCAAGTACTTGGGGCTCTCCCTCAGCCATTATATTGTTCAGTTCAGCATCTTAGCAGTTCACCAGCTGCTATGTGAAGTTTGTTGTACATGTATTTAATGTGTGAATGATTCCTGGAGATAAAAAACTTTTGCAGAAAACAGCCACAAACAGCTCCTTGCTTAAGATACTGGCTTCAGTTCTTTATCCCAGGCTCAATATAATTATAGCCCCAAAACTGCAAAGTAGGAGTGGGAGAAACATTTATAGGACTGAGAGGAAAAGTTAAAATACATTGCTTGTGCTGTGCTACGAAATTCTGGGAAAGCCTGTGGGGTTTTTTTTAACTGAAATATTTTAATTTTAGGAGCAGGTCCCTGTTCCTGTTTATCACCCGACTCCTAGCCAGACTCGGCTAGCAACACAGCTGACAGAAGAGGAACAAATCAGAATAGCGCAGAGGATAGGCCTTATTCAGCATCTACCTAAAGGAGTCTATGATCCTGGAAGAGACGGCTCCGAGAAGAAGATCAGAGAGTAAGTTACAGAACTCTTAACTAATGTGGCTGTTGCACTGGTTTGTGATAGTGCCCTGGGAAACCTGATCTTGTCCTCCTGTTTCTGCCTTCTTTTCAAGGACTGTAATTTAATGTAGCTTTCTGGTAAAAGAAAAAAAATAATTTTTTTTTATCCATGCTGGTTTTCCTGTTACAGGTGAAACTTACTTTCTTGACCCATGTAATTCATGCCCTTTATAGGCTTTTTCTTCTTCATCCTCTCTTCACGGGGAAATAATTCCATGTTGCTTCCTCCCCTTTATGGCTCCCTTTTCTCATTTCTAACTGTGTGCACCCTGAGCTGCCCCTGCCGTGCCTACACAAGGCTAACTGCCTTCACTAACGGTGCAACCACGGGCACATTACTACAGAGGAAACACCAAAACCCGCTAGTGCTTGGTGGAGCCAGCACGGACAGAGCTAGGAACCCCTCACAGTATCTACAAGTACTAAAACTTTGTTTTGACTGAAACATACCTAGGAGTAGGTATTACACTATTCTCATTTCCAGTGTGGTAACAGCAGCTTAAATATTTTTATGATATTTTTTTTTTCCCCCCTCAGATGTGTCATTTGTATGATGGACTTTGTTTATGGGGACCCTATCCGATTTCTGCCGTGCATGCACATTTACCACCTGGACTGTATAGATGACTGGTTGATGAGATCCTTTACCTGTCCATCCTGCATGGAGCCAGTGGATGCAGCACTGCTTTCATCGTATGAGACTAACTGAGCCAGGGTTTCTCCACTGAACCTTCAAGGAGACCATCCACTTTAATGGGTTTGATCCTTTTGTCATTCAGCCCAAAGAGCCAGGAATTAGGAATTAAGATCATGCACAAAGTATACATTTCCTAATAAATAAATAAATAAAAAATTATTCCTGAACGGCTGCAAATATTGGAAAAAACATAGTATTTTAGGGACTATAGAGAAGTAGGTTGTTATTTTTAATGTAAAGCCTTGACCCACCATTGTCTTTTAATGTTTGTTCTTACACCCATATATAGGAATTGTGTAAAGTGTTACAGCAACTGTAAATGTTTAAACTGCGTGTATCCAATTTTATTAGCAGCAAGATAAGAGTATTTTTTTCCTAAATAAAGTAACCAGTTTTGTTCTGATTCTTTTCACAAGTCCTGGCATTTGGGTCAAGGCTTTATTGAAATCTACATTTTATAACACTGGCACAAAGAAATAGTTTTAAGCTTGTTTGCACAGTTCTTTTTCTTTTCTTTTCTTTTCTTTTCTTTTTCCTTTCCATTGGAGATGGAATTCATTGCCTTAGGTCTTTTTAATAGTGTATTGTTATTGTTGGGCTGGCTCTATGCTTGAAAACCAGTTTATTTATAACCTGTTAAAAGTGCTATATTTTGTTTGCAGTTAGGAATATGCAGACTTCAGTGATCTCCTAGCTTGTAAGCAAACTGAGATGCATTATCCCTTTTCTACAAGTGATGAGGAATATGAAGATATGAAATGAGTCCTACACTGAAATGATGGTTTCATGGTTTTTATAACTTGCTTCGGTTTTGAGGAATCAACAGCCTTTAAGCTTTAATAATGTCACCTTTAACTTGATCAGGGTTAAAAGTGGGCCAGAGGGACAATAAATAGTTAAGGCAGCATGACTGAAAAAAAATAATTATTTGGAACTAATGTAGCGTTAGCGTTGATCACTTATTCTACTTTTTTCTCCCTAAAAATGGTTGTCTTGGATCACAGCAAATGGATACTGCATCTCTCGTTCTTGTAGTTCTTAGGTTATCAGAAGTTAAGAATAAACATACTGTATCTCAGTCTCCTGTATTAAATGTATCTGTTAAGCCCTGCTGGCTGGCACATCAGTCCACCAAACAGATGTGAAATCAGATATAAGAAAAATATATTTTGTTCTGCATGTAAATGCAAAGTTTATATAAACACAGAGTGTCATACTAGCAGTTGAGGGGGGAAACAGGACTGCTATAGCAAGAATGACACAATTAGCAAATTTCTATAGCCAACAGTATGTGCTTGTTCAGAGATGGTTTAGCAAAGATCATAGCTGTAAAGACCTTTTATCCACTTAGCATAGTTTTTTTTCTTTTTTTCTTTCTTTTTTTTTTCCCCCTCCCCTCTTCTTAACATACCTTCCTGTGACTTTTATACATTCAGCGCAATGCTGATACATTCAGAAATCCTGGTCTTGCAAAATGAGATGCAATCTCAAGTTAACCACAACAAATCAGGGAATGTTTCTGATTGTTTTTCACGTATAGTTTGAGTACTTGAAGTTGTGTTTAAAGACGCAAGTACTTTGAAGACTTTGTGTATTTACAATGTAGAAGTGTGCATGATATGGATAATTTTTGAAGCAAAATGTAGAATCAACATGATTTATTTATTATTCTTGCAGCTGACAGCAACCTGCTCTCTTACAGAACTCCTCTAAGTAGCAGTCAGAAGGAATTCAAAGCAGTCTACAGGTCTAGGTTCACTCTAATTGCTGCACCTTTATCCGGACACAATGTTTTGCTGAAGTCATACATACCTAATTACATGGATCAAAATCTGGGAAGAGAGACCTGAAGTTGTGCAGTATCACTGTTCCTTTTCATCATTCCATGTGTGTTCCTTTATGTCCTGCTTTTTGTCTGTTTGATTTGGCGGGTTTGGTCTCTCTCTCTTTTTTTTTTTTTTTTGGTAAAACAATGTCCACATTAAGTATCCACTTATTTTCCTTATCTTGTTAAAACTGGCAAATGAACAATTTGAAAAAACAGCGTTGTCATGTTGGTTTTAGTCTTTATTTATTACAGGACTTGATTAAGAAATATTTGAAAGAAATCTGAAGTGACAGATTACTGACCTGAATGCTTTTCTAGGCACTTTGTATAGCTGAACTTTGAGCACTGAGATACTTACCGTGCTAAGGGAAAGAGTGACTTTTATTAAAATACTTGTTAAATAGCAAAAAGGTGTGAAGGGCTAAAACTAGAGCTGATTACACAAAAACATTCCAGAAAGTTCAAATTTTAGCCTAAAGACAACCGTGTAAATACGACAAATAAATCAAATGTTTTTTTCAAGTTTTTAGGTGCAATGCTGTTCTGGATGATTTCTAATTCAAAAAAGTAACGGATCTGAAATTAACGCAAAGTAATGTGTAACCTGAATTACAGCTACAGTTGTGAAACCAGATCTGTGTCTTCATTCCACCACCTGTAAGATGAAGATAGTATTTGCCTCCTGTCTCAGAGGTGTAATAAATTACTTACGTTTCAGACATATTAGATAGATAGTCCATTTACAGCACAGCTGTTTCCTAAACCAGAGGCTGCTGCAGCTCAGTGAGTGGAAAGGGCTGGCTGTCATTCGTCTGGACCTGTCCAGCCATAGCCCTTCTTATGCCAGGGCTGTATGTTTCAGGGTTGACAAGCCCATAGTAAAATGTTTGCAAAACAAGCTGAAGGGAAAAAACCCACCTCTTACAGCCACCCTGTGTCAGTAAGGTTAGAGGTGCATCAACAGTCATCAAAAACGTTGCTTTTGTAGGGACCATACTGTGTGATGAAAACGGTCAGTGCAACAACATTGTTTGTACTTTAACTGGCACCACAAGCCTGGCACGGACCCAGAAATAGCTGAGTGGACCATCGGGCTCGAGCCTCTGCGATTTCGAGTGACAATGCAAGAGAGTCTGAGTGTGAAAGTCCACATGCCCCTAGTCACTGCCAGCCGCCACAGCCTCTCGTAAGGACCTGATACCCCATTTAAAGATGAAAAGCTGCCACAGAAACAGCGCAGGTAGGGACCAAGGGCCTTGCTGACATCCAAGATGCTGGCATAGCAGGCAAAATTATTAGGTCATATTTGCTTATAGTAGGAAATGGATTTTGTCTCCTACAACAGAAGAAAACAAAATTCCCACAAATCTGAGGCAAAAGAGATGCAAGGACAAGTAACAAATACTCCATTTTATAAAGACCTTTATGATGCTTAAAAATTATTGCATGCTACTGGAATTACCACTTTAATCATTTCATGTCTAAGGACAATAATCCTTATTACTTGTTGTCAGTTCATTATGTAAATCTGGGAGAGAATCATAAAATTTGTACATAAACCAAACCAAAAAAAAAAAAAAAAGCAAGCAAGCCCAGAGAATTTCTTTGTGAGGAGCTAGTGCTGTAGAAGGGCTTTAACCACGTAAGGTTTTAAAAGTTCCTACCCTCTTGCAGCTTCTCAGGGCTGAAAGCAATGAGGAGTTTACAGCCCTCTCCTTGCCGTGGCAGAAGTGCACATTTCTAGGCTAAAGGATTACGAAATACCTGAACTTACTCAAGTTGCCAGTTTCAATACTTTGACATTTCCTGTCCTTGTGCAATTGCGGTAAAGATGAAAATTCTTCTGAGTCAGACTGTCAGTTAAATAAATAACAAGATGGCTGAAACCAAACATACAAGGCCTCGTCAGTTAAACCCCAGATTAAAATGGTCTTAGGAACAAAGTGGATGCTATCCGAGTAAAAATGCGGTTTATTACAGGCACCACATTTTTATTAAACACATACCTACTCCTTGATAACCTGTACAGAACATGAATAAAATCTGTTCGGAAGAACCCTTCTTAATACCCAGAATCAAAATTAGCTTCAAGGATTAACTTTTCCTTTTATAGAGCATTCAACTTTGAAAAATATAATTTATGCTAACCATCCTTGGCAGATTATCTTGCATTTAAACCTGTTCTGGGATGAGTTAGGGGCTCTGGAATTTTTGGTATGAAATGCAAAGTTAATGTCTTTTGATAAAAAGAACAGTCTAAACATATTTATGAAAGCATCTTTTTGATTTAAGCAGAAGAAATAATTACATTTGCTAGCGACTGATCTATTACAGTATCCACTCTGCGCTGACACTTAACTACGTAAAAGGTGCAGAGGAATCTATAATAAAAAAAAATAATCTGTGAAAATGCCTGTACCTGTTTCTAGTAGCATAAAGGTAGGTACTTACTCAGCAAGAGGGGACCAACCGTGCTACAAAAAGCCCCCAGCCCTCCTCTGTCCTCTCAGTTGGAAAACAAGTAGCAATAACTTCATAAACTTCGCCTTTGCAACACCAACCCCATGACAACATTTGCCTTTATTTTAAATAAGGCGTTTCAGCAGTAACTCTGCACACACCAGTAAGCGCCCAGTTCACTGCACGTATGACACACACGCCGCTGTCCCCCCAGCCCGGCCCTTGCTCACCGGAGGCACATGTCCCAGGCTTCTCGCCCCGGGCAGACAGGCTTCCACCTTTGTAGCCCCTTTTCCCTACCCTCCCGCCCCGTTACTGGTAGCAGCTCATACTGGGTGAGCAGACTGAGGGAGACAGACAGGGCAGAAATTCCAAGGGGAAAAATGACCGCCCCAAAGCCGTGTTTGCTGAGCAGGACTGAGCCCGCCCAGGTGCCGTCCCGCTGAGGCTGAGCTCTGCTGCTGTCCGAGTGAAAACCCTGATGCTCCTGAACTCTCCAGCCTAAACTGCTTTTTGGTGAGGCCACCTCATCGAAGGGCTCTTGCTCAGCTGCCTGGTTTTGTTTTGGGATTTCTCCTTGTAGAAGGCGATACACTGCACACTCTTCTTTCCTTTATGCTCCCACAGCAAACCATTAGTAAAGGTCCTTAATCTCCCTGCTTTTTCCTCAGCCCTCTTCTGAAAAGCTGTCAAGGCTTTTTTTAAAAGACATAATCTATCTTGGTGGTTTGTTTTTTTTTTTTTTGTTTTGTTTTAAGTGCTGAATTTAATAATTGCTGAGTTCAAACAGTTTGATAACTTCAAAAAGCTTTGGCTACAGAGCCTGCTACTGGTGTGTGTGAGTATACGTACATAGACTTTTTATGTATTATCTATATATACTTTTTTATATGTATGTTTGTGTGTGCGTGTGACAGATCACGTAGTTTCCATAGACACATAGCAAAGGCACTACACCTGAGATCCCTGTTGTTCCTCGGAAATACCAAGAATTACTTGTGTTGGCGATAAGCCCAGCATCACTGAACAGAAACCTGACCCAGGACGCAGGTATCCACAAGCTGCAGTAACGAAAGCCGGAGCAAGTTTTTCACAATAACAATCAGCCATTGGAATAGTCTCCCCAGGGAACGGTGGGTTCCCCAGCCCTGGACACTTTTAAGATTGTGCTGGGCCATCTCGTCTAGTCTGTGCTTTTGCCAAGAAAAGTTGGAGCAGATGATCCTTGAGGTCCCTTCCAACCTGGTATTCTACAATTCTATGACTGAAATACCAAAACTATACCTGGCCCTGCTGGTTGCTTCTAAAAAAACCTTGCAGCTGCTTGGCAGAGGTTGCGTAACCTTGGCAGTGATGACAGCAGTACTGGCTGCTGCACCCAGATGACAGTGACGTTGAATATGATCCATGCATTGTCTCTTCTAGAGTTAAACAACATTGCTTTGCCTCCCTAGAATGATTTACTGAACTCTGCTAACTGGCAGAGATAAAGTTCCTATTCTGTGTCTCTGGATAGCAGGAGCAGAGCAGCCTTCAGGCATCTTGCACTGTCTCTACCAACGTGTCCGGGAACCACCGTGTGCACAAACAAAACACCAGCTCATCCTACAACTCTACCTGTGGCACTGTCGGCACCAAGCACGGCCCCTGTGGCTCCAGCATCACCGACCAAGCACTAAGGAAGTTGTTCCTTACCTCCACACCCTGGGTGCTGCAGGATGAAGGGAACAGTGAGAGATGAAAACTGTCCGGAATATTGCAGCTTCTACCTGTCCTCTGTTTCTCGCCACATTGCTACACCGCTGTTCAACCACAGACCTGAAACTGTACCGTGCTTGACTAACACGAGATAAACATTTTTTTTTTTAAATTTTTTTTTCTTTTCTTTTTTGAATTGAAGCAGCCCATAAAGAGAGCGTGCAGGGAGGGGTTGTGACTGCTTTGTTTTGTGTTTTTTCTATAAAATAGTCAAGGAGAGATAAAGCAAGTAGAATTCAATGCAATGCATAACTCTAAATAAACATTTTGCCTATGTTTAGCCAGCAATGAAAGTAAGTAGGTCCAGAGATTTAAAACCCCCAGAAAATAATGGAACGCAGCCCAGTCCTACAAAAACATTGTTGAATTTGGAGCAAATGCCATGCAGAATTTTACCTCAGTGCAATACAGATATTTATTAGCTCTGTCGCTGTTCATAAATCTTAGAGACAGGGATTGACTGGGCATGTTTTTAAAAGTAAGTATTTGGTGTTTGTTCTTTTTTAATACCTGAAGCAAACCTAGATAGCATCTTTTAAAAATATCATTCAATTAAAATACTTGCCAATACATGCTTTGCACATAATCCATCACAAAAAGGTATTTGCAGAACACAATGAGAAAAGCAGCAAGTTCATTTCTAGTCTGTTCAGGTTTTGTGTTCGTCAGTGACTTTTCCAACCATTAACCATTTTCCTGTACAGCAGTAAACAACATGACTCACCTCTTTATCTTCTCCTCTTCCTCCCAGAGAGGGAACTGTGTGGAACACATTGTTTTGGTCATTCCATATACATTTGCTTTGCTGCTGTTTTTTTTTAATCTTTTTTGCTTGAGAAGGCAAAGAAATGCATCTCGCAGGTGGAACTGGAGGCTGAGGGTGTTGTATTTAAACTCTTAGGAGTGTCTTCTGCATTCTGGGACTGACCTCTAGGAAAGCCTTGTTTCACACAGAGCAGCATTACTTGATGCTTCTGTTGGGCCAGAGGCATGCAAGCTGTCAAAAATATCATTCCATCATCTTTTAGTCATCCTGGACCCAGGCCGCAGGTCAACTGAAAACACTAAGGCACTCAATATAGACTTTAATGTCAAAACCACTGTGAAATGGGAGAAAATGTTTGATACGATCCTGTCCTATGCTGCTATGTTTTATAAAAGGCAAAGTTTCCTAAGCAAAGTTTGCTGTATCACTGCAGCGTGAACAACTTAAGGCTAGGCGCTGTCAGAATGGGCCAGTCTTCAAACTAACCATCCACGGCAGAATGCGTTAATTGTAGCTTGTAATAGAACTGTGTATGACTAATAAATGAAAACATGCTTCTGTGCTACTGGTTTTAGTTGAGCAATCGTAAGCAGGTGTTTCCAAATAATAGTAGTTGTATCATGTTTGTCACTTCATCAAAATAATCTTCTGATCATCAAGAAATCCTGTGACCGGATTCAGCTTCAGCCCCTGTTCTTCATCCAGCAAGTTACCTTGCTTGGTGGTATTCCTAGGAGCTGGGTGTTGATGCAGTTACCTCTCGTTAGACCTCAGTATAAGCTGCTGACTTTTCAGCCCATATCCTCCTTCAGTTTAATGAGATCCACATATCACATCTAATGATAAAAGCGATGCTCATTTTACTGCCTTTCCTTTCCTGGCCCCTACCACTCTGAGGTGACTTAGCAGTATCACAGGGGGCACCACGGCAGTTGCTGCAGACATCCAGGAAACAGAGTATGAATTTCTATCCTCAACTACTGGCAGGAAGCCACTTAGCAGTGTTACTAAAAAAAATACACAGAAAAAGAAATACAGTTTGTAAGTTTTACCATAAAGGTCCTACCAAGTGCAGAAAACTGTTTTCTGCTGTATGAGTTAGTCACCTGCCTTTGGCCGAGGACTGAGAAGAGTTCGTACCAGCAACTGTGGGCTAATGCCTAGTAGGAAGAGTGGGTTTCTTTAGCAGTAGTCTGACAGTTCGGTGTTTGAAAGCAGAAGGAAGTGCTCCTGCAAATGAGGTGCTGGCTATATCCATGGGAAGCAGTCCTTACGTTTCCTGAATCTTAGGCCATGCTGAAACCCCTTGATTTGTGATTCCATTGGAGTATCTGCTGTTTGCTGGTAGGTGGAAGATACCCGACACTGAAGCTGTTTGAAACCTCGCATCCGTTGTGCTTCCCCTAATTCATTGTACTTGGGACTCGGGACTAATGAAGCCATTTACCAATCTGGAGAGCAGCTTCAGGCAGAATGCAGCAGCTTCAGGGGAAGCAATGGAAAAACAATCCCAGCACAGACCTTCCAGCCCGGACTGACACTGCTGAGCTTTTGATCCCTGCCACAGAAGAGCATCAAAATGAAGTATGCTGATGAACGAAGAGTAACAGTGGGCAATTCAAAATGTAACACATTGAAAAATGTATACAGTGACGACGTACCAGACCTTCCATTCACCCTTTAGCAAGCAAGGTGCTACTTTCCTTTAGTGAGTTCAGAATATTACAGTCCATACATCTTTGTTGCATCAGGAAGGTGAATATTCCTTACTGGTTGGGAGCTAAAAAGTCAGAGTGAAAGCACAGACTGCTTGATCGTGGCTAACGACAGAGTCCTCACCTGAAGATGAGGTCCACGCTGTGACTGGTGTCGGTGCTCGACCAAAGATCACTATGAAAATCTTAGTGTTTTCATTGCTGCAAGGAATCAGAGAAGCTGACTGCATATTGCACAGTACGCCCTTTGTGCAATGTATCTAACATCAGGCGAAGCTCAGTTGTGGGTGAAATTTCACTGAAAGTTTCAGTGAGTGAGGCCTTGAGAGATGAATCTACAGTCAGAAGGATTGTTCACTTTCTGCAAAGTATAATTTATGCTAATTTTCATGGCATTGCTTGCTTCAAAGATGCTAAGACTGCCAAAATATTTGAAAAGGACAGAACTGGAAGAAGAGGCGTTATATGCATGAAATAGAACAAGAATCTTTTTTATTCTATACAAAGAATGACTGAATTTTTACACTTAGGTTTTGATGTGCAGTATGTAAATAGCGTAACTGTTTATACTGAATTTTATCTGAGTTGAGAAATTTATCTGAGAAAGTCACTTTAAAAAAATGCATTCTTCATCTATGATTTTAACTTGGGCAGACTTTTATAAAGGATGTCTATTTTTAAGATAATGTAAGTTCTCCATGTTGAGGAACAGGTGGTTCTGTCTCCTTGCATGTTAATTCGCAAATATAAAACAATGTCATTTCCTTAAAGGAGGTAATAGCAGAGCTATAAACTGTCTATTTTCTCTTCAGCTGGGAACAATCGCTTTAGAAAGAATATTCACTGTGAGGTACATAGATATGAATCTTCTTGACAAGCATCTCCGTTGGAGAAGAAGGGCTGTCAGAAGACCTCCCATCTCCACATACCAGAATGGGTCATGGGGAAGAAGCTCTTGCAAAAGGGAGGTAGAAGTATGCCCCCAAAACCCACAGGCATATAAACGTATAAACATGGAGCTAACACAGAGAATGGTAAATACGAGTCAAGTACACGTTATGTCTGACTTCACCGGTTTTGCAGAAAAGCAGCAATTCTATGGCAGGCAGCACTGGAAAGCAGACTTAGCTCATTGCTCTATCCTCAAAGTCCCTGACACAGAAATTCCCCCCAAAGACCAATAAAGAGCAAAAAGATAAAGGGCTCTCCTTCGTAAAAAGCAGAGCGCTGTGCCAAGGGAGCCTACTCCAACCCCAGCTTCTTAACACAGGAAACATCGATCTCTTTAAACATGGACATCTCAAGTCAGGCAAACATTTGACCAATCATTTGAAGAAGGAATTGACTGTCACAGTAACTCCTGTACTGCTGTGCGGCCAATAAAATATTGCTGTTTCTTAAGTGACCTTCAAGGACTTGTGCTTTAGATTCGACATAAACTTCAGATCAGGTTTGTTCTGATGAAAAAACTGTTTCCTAAGGACCTCCTGTTTTAAAACTTGTCAAAGAAGCAGTGATGCAGTTTTATACTGTCAGCACCTTCCCCCTGCCCCAAATCCTCACTAAATCATTCAGCTGCTACGAGCAGCAGACTTGACATGAAAACCAAATTAAAGTCAAGATACTTGCACAAGGGAGACCATTTTTTTCACCAGCAAGTTTCTTATAGAAGCAAAAATGTGGCTGGTAAAAGCTAGTAAAGAGAAGCTTTCCATGCACAACTTGAAATGCCCAGGATTCAGAGCTCCTCCCTGCTGTGTTTCTTGTGCACCGAGATTTTCTTACACCATTTTGACTAAGTACGTACTTGGAAAAAGCGATGCTTCCTTCTCAACTGCTATCAGTATGAATTCAAACAAACATTTAGAGGTAACTGAGATTAAATCCATGAATCTTTAAAGTTTCGTTGTTTGGGTTTTGCCAGTCATTCCCCTTTATGTTGCAGCTTGCTTAGTAAATGTTGCGAATGCAAGAGAAAAGCACACGATTGAAAAATGAATTACACAGATGTAAGTATTCAAAAAGCCACGGTTGGAAAAACCAGTATTTTTCAGAGTTATGGTTGGTTTGAGAGGGTTTTTGCCATGTTATTACACTAGATTAATGTTTTATGCATCACCTTTAAAATTTTAAATTATTTGGTTTCTCACTGACTTGAAAGAGAAGGAAAAATAATTCTAAAGTGTCAGTAATTTTCTGCACCAAAGTTTGCAACAAACAGGACATCAAAGGAGAAAAAGTTACGACACTGCTGAGGCTCCGGAGTGCATTCCATTTTCTGGGGCGGATTTGGCTTGGTGCAGGGCAGCTTGAATTCTGAAATGTGTTCTTGTTTCCATGGAGTAATTCTTGTAGTTTTGTCTAAAACAAAAGCAGATCCACTCTGATGAATATATATATATATTTAAAACATTTTCGAGTTATCTTTATATTACTGTTATAAGCAAAACAACTGTAGACAGCAAAAAAGCCTTTCTTCACAAGCTCCTTTGTTGCCTACTCTAAAATACAAGGCATGTGTTCCTAGCCAAACAATGCAGCTCTTTGTTCTTTATTTGTAGTTCACTGTCTGGCAATTACCAGAAAAATATAGCTTAATAAGAAATTGAATCTGGCCCACTCACAAAATATTGAGTCCATATTAAATATCTGTAAATCTACTTAGTTTACATTCAGAAATTGGACTATTTTTCCCTGTTCTCAAAGTATAACTGACAAATTTGAATACAAAAATTTTAAGGATTTTTTTAAAAAAAATATTTCAATAAGATGAGCCTATCTTAATTCAGCAGATGGATTCCAAGGAAGCGGATAAGGGGGGCAGGGAGGGAAAGAGGGCAGCCTTTCCTGACCCAGAAGAGGGAAATACCCCATCTGCATCCTATGGCTGGCAACGATGTGTACTCTGTGTAGAAAATAAGGCCAGACAATCTGCTGCCCTAGAAACTTGGAAAGAGAAAGGGGCTAGACATGAGACTGCACCAGCTTCCAAGAAGCAGTTCACCAGCCTGGGGAAGGCTGACAGGGCTTCCTCCCCAAACATCTCCTGGCTGGCTCAGCAGTGTCATCTGCCTAGAGTTTCCAGTGGCTATGTCATGCTCTAAAGAACTTACAGAACTCTAAACGAGTTACAGAAACATTAAAAGAATCTGTATTTTCACGGAAAACCTAAAATATTTATAAAAAAAAAATTGCCTCTAGGACCACGTAGGAAGTGAAGATCCTATTTCATCGGAATTAACATGTCAGCTCCTGCAGGACGGATACAGAATCCAAATACCAAACCCGATTAGACACACTAATTTTCTTTTAGAAGATATTTGTCATCTTTACAGAAACGTAACATTAAGTACTAAACAGTCTGTATACCTTAAAAGCATTTCAGTTCAAAATTTGTAATTCCCATCACGCATGGAAGCAGGTACCTGTCACTATGGCAGTGGCAGTCTCTTTGGGAGAACAAGGAATTCCACACCCATCCTACACAAGCTTGTAATTTTAGGTATGCAACACCCAAGAGGCTGACTGTAAAAAGGGTGATCGGGTTCTGCTGTATGCTGATCTGAAACCCTTTGGAGTTTTTTTTCTTTAGATTAAGTAGATTTTTATCATGCAGATATTGTATTTCTCATCAGTAGGCTGATATTCTTGCTTGTACCTTAAAGTTGTACAAAGAGAAATATTTCCACGCATGACCAAGCCAAAACCGTTTCTCATCTCATTCCACTCTTTCTCCCAGAGTCGAAACATTCAAACCAGCAGCAGCATGTGGATTTAGGTCAAGCAAATCAAGCGTCATGCACAAGCCAAGTGCTCGCCTGCGCTCCTGCCAATTGCACACATCATTCTGTAGCCCTGACACCCAGCGCAGACAATGTGCTCTCCCTCTGGTGGCTGCAAAGACATTCAGCATTTTTAGCTGAAAGCTTATAAACCCCGAGCATTTTAATGCAGCGTAACAGCTACAGGTGGAAATGTAAAGGACTGCACTTTTGTTTTATGACTGATTGAAAAGAGGGGTGGTGGTGTGTGCGGTGCGTTTTTTTTGTGTATCATTACAGTTTCCATGAGTTCCCTGAGCACAGCAGGCCTGAGTATTAGCTTTTCATAAACTGAGTAACAATTTTTTAAGAGCTGCTGTCTGCTGGTGCACTTATTTAAGCCAAACACCTTCCCTCGAGGGGGCCTGTGACCACACAGAGCTGTCAGGGGAAAGGTGCAACGGCTGAGCAGCAAGTAACACAAGTACCAGCTGGAATGAGCAGCTCTGAGTCATTAATTTCTAGATCTCTTCTTAAGAGAGGTTTGAAGAAAGGAAATGAGGACAGGAGGAGAGGCGTGATTTAAGGAATGTGAAACCAATTGAAACACTTTCCACTGCATTTTGCTAATGCAATTTTTCTCTTAATATCTTCCACAAGTCTACAGAGAACCAGGCTCACAAGCCTAAGAGATTAAGAATTGCAATATTTTAATTTTTGTGTTGACAGGCTTTTGGCATAATCTTCGGTAGGCTGATTTCACCACTCTGTCTTACACAGTGGACTGACTTGGAGTAAAGCTCAACACACAGACTTCATCTGACCCCTCCAAAACTTTGGGCCAGACGTCAGTTTTGTAGCTGCTCACACCTGCGGCAGTGACCGGTGTGACTCTCTGACTTGGAAAGACGCAGACATCTGGACCCATTCAGGATCCAGGCAGAGAGGTGAACCACCCTGCTGCAGGATGCTTGAAGAGGGCGAGGATTGTTTGGTTTGGATTCCTCCCCTGCCCCTGAAATTTTGGCTCTGCAGAGAATTAAGGGCTCGGAGAGAGGCAAACCCCGTATTTAGTAATTTTGTAATAAAGAACATACACAGTCAAGTCCAATTATTCCTGATAAATCTCCTTTGCTAGAAAAATTGATCACACAAAAAAGTAAAAGCAGGTGTTTCAGTTGCCTTTCAGCTGCAGATGAAACAACACCAAGATACTAAATGCAACCCGAAGCATTACCTTAAATGTATTTCATCACGGAAAGAAAACAGCACTGCTAGCCACCAATCTGAGTAATGCTATTTTAGCCATAACTCAGGGCTTTGATTTAATTTAAGACATCTTTTATGAATAAGTAAATAGACTACAAAGTTTATTACATTTTGTTACACATGGGTTATTTCTTACTGAAGCCTTTGACATCCTATTAACATCTTAAATTTTTTTTTTCTCTTATCAGAATGAATGGGTAAGTCACAGGCTGACTGATCAGATAATGCCTACCACTAGAAAGGCCCAAACCAAAACTAACGCATGCATGCTTCCATGACATTAATGAAATGTTTGTGCTTCCCGCTAACCAGTAAAATACCATAAAATACCCATCAGACATCAGCACAGGCTTTTTACTTGCTTACTTTGCTCTTTCCAGTAGTTTTGTCGCTTCTTCTCTTCTATCCTGGTCTAGATAAAGTATCGCCAGCTCCAGCAAGGCATTTGGAATTAGATAATGGTCATATTTTATCTTCTTCTCACTGCATTGGAAAAGAAATAGCCTCAAGATCTTGAAATTATATGTTTCCCTCATTTAACAGCCCCAAACACAAATAAATAGGAGATTAGCTAAGATCAGAAGGAGCAATCAATCTCTGTTGCGACACTTGTCATGTTCTCTTCCAAAAGCTACCTTCCAGGTTATGCAAAATACACATTAAATAACCATCCTACACAACATGTTATTTCTCAGTATTACAAAACATTGCCTTTGTTAACACGGAAGTAGTAGAAAAGATGACAACATTATGAGCTCTATCCACGTGAATTGACAAAAAGAGATGCCATTCATTGCATGATGTATAGAAGTTCCAAGTATAATCATGCTGCCACCTGTCTCTGCAGACTACATTTGGCTTTTTGGGTACAGCTTCTTCATGTCTGGTAAGAGGAAGGGGATGAAAAGAGAGAAGTGGTATTTCAAAAATTTTATGCACCTATAGTCCCCCAAGAAGAAGATACCTCAGTTAACAGTGCAGATACGCAATTCTTCTTCCATACATGGCTAACAACACTGGCAATTAAAATGGCAATTCCTTGATATCAAAGCAACTGAAATAAATACTAAAGACACTGCAGTCCTCTCCCTTCTATTCATATTACAGTTGCATCTCGTCTTACTTGAAAGGAAGAGTTAGTAAGAAATTCAAGAGTTCTCCCATATGCCAGGTACAAAAACTTACTTTAAATAAATGTAATTAAAATGGTCTTCCGCTTCAGAGATCTTGCCCAAATGCTTGAGGCATAAGCCCTTTAACAGTTTTATCACACACTGGTCATCTGCTAGTAATTCTGTAGCTGCAAGATGAAGAAAACGGCACGCTTTAGAGCAGCAGAGACTTCCCTCCCTATAGGGAAACTTTTACATAGGTAGATGTGAGCACAATTCATTTTTTGGAACACAGTACACAAACCTCTTAATCTTATGCCTTTATTGCCCTTTAGTATGTATAGTTCTTCTCTTTCCCTGACTTCTCGTCACGTGACCTATTTGTATGCAAGTGTTTTATCACTTCTCCACCTTTGCTTGGCTGGACAAAAACATGCCAAGCTTTGCTACCTGCACCTCACATCCCCTCATCTTCTTAACATACCTTCTTTTCACCTCTTTTGAGTTTATGCTTATGAGTGCCCAGAGTCCTACCAGCCTTAGCAGTGCCTAGTTCAAAGTCATTCCTGTCAACACCCTTTCTCCATCAGAAATTTTGTGCATAATACATTTCAAAGAAAACATGTGGCTTTTTCATAGCTGTTCCATAAGGGCAGCTTAGCCTTAAAGTTTACAAGCAAAATCTTCAGCTTGCTTGCTCATTGCCAATTCATGAAATACTAACTAAAAAGAATTTCTGCCAAATGCGTGATACGATGTCTTGGGCTATTAAATGTTACCCTGTTCTCACTACTCTAAACCTCACCTGGATCTTCCAGCTGTTCAAATGCTGACACATACTGCATGAAACAGCTGTTTCCCTTTGGACTATGCAGTTGGAGGCCTTGGTCCTACAACTGGAGTCACTTTTACTGCTAAGTCCCACACAGGCCCCTACATACATGTGTCACCAAAGCAAATCCCAGGGAAGATGCCCAAAGACTATGCGGCAAACTGACATAGAGGGAAGAGGACAAAAGTTGACACACTATGTATGTGCACAGTGAGATGACTCAGGGCCACAGAAGAATTATTTCATAAGAATAAAATGAAGAGCAGATCAGTTGTCTCCTCTGGACTTCTGTCCCAAGAACACGTTCACACGCGTGTATTTCCTCTACTTGTAACATATGTTATGAACTGCCCTGGATTGTATAACCAAACGTTTAGGGACCTATCCTCGACGGAAATCTGATAGGCGTAACTGTACTTCTAGATGTTACTTCAACTAACAGACTTCCTTTTACACCACACATCGTCAGATTCATAACCTTACAGTGTTAGATTCTTGCATGTAACAGTAATACAGAGAAAATACAATAGTTTAGCTCTAAGCACTGTCATGGAAGCTCAAGGAAAGTATGATGCCTGGAAACAGCAAGTCACTATTTGGAACAGGTAATACTTTAGATTGTTGGTGTGTTTAACATATATCTCACTTTTCGATTACATGTGCTCATAGTGTTTTATAAACATGAATCAGCTTCTACAAATCTCTGAACGAAGCCAGCCTTATCCACAATTTACCAACTAAGAAAAAAAGGGAACAGAGAAATAATTCACTTATTCAAAATAATGTAACACAATGGGTGATGAAGAAGGTGAAAGGGTCAAAAGCCTTCTAAGATGTCACTTGCACTGAAAATACTTTTCTATTCTCTTTTTCCATTCATTAAAAAAGAGATAGCTTTAGCCAGTCTTTCAAGCAACTCTTTCAAATCTTGTGTAACTCAATGAGCATAGGAAGACCAAGGTCCTCGAAAAGACTGCAATGCAGTGACTTAGCCCATATTCCTTTGTCAACAGGGGCTTGATTCTTTTGCAGGAAGGTAGTATATAATAACAAGATCAAATATTTAGTAAGGGAAAACTTTGTGAGAAAAACTGTGCAGACTGGTTGCACTCCCGTAGGAGCTGGGAAAGACTGGCAAGAAATAAACATCGATTCAACCTTCTCAGGGATGGCTAATTAACAGACTGACAGTGATAGCAGAGCCTGTTCCAGTTCAATACTCTCTTATGCTCATTCACAGTGCAAAGAAAGCCCATCCCTGATGTCCCAGCTTTCTACTGTTGATGTCCCAGCACACAGTTGACACACAAATACCACTCAGCCCAAGGTCACATCATAAAATGACAGAAGTTTTAAAACACAAGACTGACCATTCTATATATCCTTCAAACCCACAATATATCTGAGAATAACAAAGCTTCATGATCCAAGTAACCAAGCCAATGCATATGCTGATTTTGAGCTACCAAAATAAACAGTCCTTTAATACATGTCACAAACTATTACTAATACACGTGTGTGGATGGAAAATCACTTGCTAGAATTGTAAGTTCTTGCTATATTAAAAAGGAAAAATATTCCTATCTGCATAAACAGTTCATGGTTTCATTATCTATGTTCCTCCTACGATCAGATTAACTTTACTAATGAGTGTCTCTATTCATAGATAATATCTTTAGCTATTGCACTGTAAAATACCTGTTTAAACCCTATCACTGATTACCTCTACTTCTTGCCAGTGCTTCTTCTGCTTCAATTAAAGTCTCCAACATGCCTTCTGTTAAGTTGGGACATTTTCCAATTACAGCATAGCCATTCCAGATATACATCATTTCCTAGGGTCAGGAAGAAATGACAGCATCATTAGTTACAATACTGGATAAATGTGGTTATCAAATACTTTAGTTTATCTCTGTATGATGAAAAAGGTACAGACTCCTTAAATAAACAGTCAGTTTGTCAAAACATATATTTTCATTGCAACTGAAAACCTGTTACAATGGTTTTCAGAACAAATTAGCCCTGGAAGACAACTAAAGAGCCAATTACTACACACAATGCAAGGAAGATTGCTTGCACAGAACGCAAACACAATCTCAGTTATAAATCAAGGCAAGTGCCAATAAACCAGACTTAGAACATTCATGGCACATGGCTAACCATCCCTTGATTAAGGTCTCCTCTTGTTTTCCAGTTCTATCCTACCAGAGCAGTAATAACTATAATTAACTACAATGTATTGCTTCCGCAGAAAAAATATGAGCACTCAGGTAACAAAACAAAACAAAAAGAAAACCAAACCCCCTACACTTTAAGCCAAACTTCACACAAACCAACAGAATTTTAGAACCAAACTGTAAACCCCTTAAATTTCTCAGGTTTGTCTGATGTTCCCATAGGAAGTTACGTCTTTCTTATTCAACTGTTCATAAAGTAAATTTTATTAAAAGGTATTGGTTTAACTCCTATTTATTATTAGGGTTCTCTCAGAGTATATCACCAGACAAAATGTGACCATTGCCACTAGCAATCACACAGTTAAAGATGGAAACACTACATAGACTTACAGCTGGTCCTCATGACAAGTTATTCCATTTATTTATATAGCCTAGTCTGTACTTGATAATTTAACGCTTTTCGATAAAATTTCTGGATAGAATAACTGACTTCTGGAACTACAGTACAAAAAGCTGTCAGGTTAGAATAGATGCAACAGCATGTTGTCCCCAGTCACCGTTGCTTTCACCGCCTGCTCTCGATTGATTGGAAAACCTGGGCAGAACTCCTGTACTTTGCGCAGATTTGTTAACAGGGTCTTGAAAGAGAAGTATTCAAACCACATTTATTCCAGGCTAAATCCCTGAGCTAAGGCTTGCTGGAGGACTCGCCTCTCCCAGCAAGTATCTTTACAAGGAAAAGGAAGATCCTAGGGATGAGATTCTGCATCCAGCCCCACACCCTCGGAGTGCTTTTCACTGTTGAGCTGCGGCATCTGCTGCCTCAGGAATGCAACTGCAGCAGGACCCAAGGACGCCACGCCCGGCCCTCCAAGGACAGAAACCTCTTCTGCTAAAATCCCACCAGAACAGCCCAGCCAAACCCCAGGCGTGTTACGCTCTACAGTCTCTGAAACCTGAAAGGCAAATCAAAGTAACCTAATTATTTCTGTCATTTCAGTCTTAAGACTTAGTGGAAAGCGGTCCCCAGCGAATACTCACGCTGCGCTGTAACAACTATATCTCTTCGAGCAGCGCTGTGTCACATACTCAGCTGGTGGGCTGAGAAATGACTACTCGCTGGTGTCTCCAAGAGGCTCTCCTTGTTCAGGCGTTTTCTTAAAAGAGTTTTTACTAATTATCCAACTGTTTCTCAAACACAACATCTCAAAGCACTGCAAATGCTAACACCACTGCACTTGGCAAACCTCTGGACCCCAAATGCTTTCGTGTTCTTTGAGGTGTTCTCTGCAGACAGATTTTTGTAAGTGCACCACGAGTGAGGCAACGGGTGCCTTATGCAGCTGTTCTCATCTGGCCACAGGGAACTGGCCAGCATTACAGGCAAAAAAGAGAGGAAAAAAAAAAAAAAAAAAAAAAAAAAGAATCAAAGCATGCAATGGTTTTCTGGAGTGGCTAAAGGATTTGTTTGTTTCAACCGGCACCCATGAGTTGCTCCGGAGAGCACCAAATTGCAAGCATTCAGGGGCACATTCAATAGATGCTTACATGCAGTCCCCAATTCCTGTATTGTTTCCTTGATTGCCCCCTCCCCCCTGTAACTTGTACCTTGAAATCTTCTTTTAGTAGTCTCAGTAAATGACACATGACAGAAGAGACCTAGGGCAAAGTTCCTCCAAAGGGAATCAAAAGAAAGCTGTTAGGAGCATGCTAGTCTGTAACCGGAATAATGAGTTACACATGCAACACATTTACGTGTCACAAACAACTGGCTTAGTTCCCTGTGGCTGGTGCATGCCCCAGTTTTACAGCATTCCTCGCATTCATTTGGCTTTGCTTTGGGAACATTCCAGTCTCCTGCAGAGGTTTTACCTTAGAAACACGGAAAGATACTATTCCAATTATCTCGGGTTTATTTCCATATATTAAAAAAATGTTAATAAGGGCAGGGAGGGGGGAGATATTTCTAACTTACCAAAGGTGGAACAGGCAAAGGGATGGGGTTTGAAGAAAGATACCGTCGAGCCTTCCGAATTGCAAACTTTTCTGTAGGCAGAGACTTCCCTGCAATTTTCAGTTTCAAACTGGGAACAATCCTGAAAGTTGAAAGGAAAACGTTAAGAATTTTTCCCTCTGTGAACCTCTGGGAAAAAAACCAAACATTAAAACTTAAAAAATATCAAAGAGAATCTAAAAAAGCTGTTACACACTGAGCTATTGCTACCTCTGGGGAAGCTAAGCAATACATATTCACAAAAGCTGTCTTTATGCAGGGCACGCATATCTCTAGGCTTCCTCTTTAATCAAGCAGGAGGAAGAGGGACTCCTCCCCACCCAAGGAGAAAATTAGATGATGCACCTAACTTACAAAGGGCCCATGTCTCATCACAGACTAAGAAAGAGGCAAGCTACCTTGCCTCTCATTCTCCCCAAACCCAAACCTATTCACTTTGTAATGGATTCCAAATCCAGTGAATTCTGCTTGTAATGATTACATAAGATATGGAGAACCTGAAAAAGTATCAATATAATGTAAGCACATAAAAAAGTGATACTTAGTAGAAAACCTGTAAAACCCAAAGCAATACATTTTCTTTTCCTCAGCAAGGTTTAGTCATTTTTGAGCTTAAACATTAAAATCAGGTTAACGCACTGTGTTGATAATGCATATATTCACTTGCACATTTAACTATTCCATATTCCTCTCAGACTCAAACCTCAAGAATCAAGTCGTACTGATGTCTCCACTAAGGAGGCACACATCTTGTCGCATAATCCATTGAAGGCTTTCATACCTTACATGCCATTTTGATTAAAGAAAACAACTGCAAAAGAATGTGAATATTACATGCAACAGCAGCAGCCACTGCATGGCTGACAGACCTAATATCCTACCCCTAAAGTACTTCCAGGCCAGGAGAAATCTGCTGTCTGCACTCAGGCTCCACTTTGGTCTGTTTCATTCTGCAATTTCTTATCAATCCAATGCTATTTGCGCAGATCTTCCAAACGGCACAATTAATTATTTTGCCTCTCTTCCCCCAACACTGTGACGTGAAGAGACAGGAAACTGTTGTAACTGGGAGTTAGCAAACATTACCTAAATAATTCAACTTTGCTGTCTCCAAAAGGACTGCAGTCATCTGGTCCAAACATACTGAGATAAGCAGCTTTCATGTAAATATAAGTGGCCTGCAAATGCAATCAAGAATATCTATACAGAAAAATGAATTTACAGCATCACCATTATTGATATAAAGCACAAAACAGCAACAAAGAGGAAGAAGTTCCTGCTTTTGCTCATAAACAGACATAATCTTACAAAATTTTAAGCGGGAAATATGTACTTTAGAACATGGAGTGTATTTTTTTTTTTATAAATAACTTGTTTACTTTGTATCGGTTTATAGTTTATGTCTAAATTCCAAGAACAAATGTTGTGCTTGTGTAAAGTGAATTTTTATCACTCTCAGGAATACATGCAAGGCAACTTATGAAAAAGTCATGCTCAGAGAAAAAAAAAAATACTACTTTATAGTTTATGTGTCCAGTCACAATTTGGCAGCATGTCTCAAATACCAGGTTCTAGAAAGCAGTTGCTGTCCTGGAGGGAAGAGGCACCCAAGAAAGCTGGTTAATATTAAAGGATCACCTCCTCCAAGCTCAGGAGCGAGGCATCCCAACAAAGAGGAAGCTGGGAAAAAAAGCAGGGAGGCATGGATGAACAGGGAGCTCCTGGACAAAATCAGACACAAAAAGGAAGCCTACAGAGGGTGGAAGCAAGGACAGGCAGCCTGGGAAGAATACAGAGAAACTGTCCAAGCAGCCCGTGACCAGGTTAGTAAAGCCAGAGCCCTGAGAGAATTAAATCTGGCCAGGGACGTCAAGGGAAAGAAAAGCTTCTACAGGTATGCTGGTGATAAAGGGAAGACTAGGGAGAATGTAGGCCTTCTCCAGAAGGAAACAGGAGACCTGGTTACCCGGGACATGGAGAAGGCTGAGGTACTCAAAGACTCCTTTGCCTCAGTCTTCACCAGCAAGTGCTCCAGCCACACTGCCCAAGGCAAAGGCAGGGACTGGGAGAATGTAGAGCTGCCCACTGTAGGAGATCAGGTTTGAGACCATCTAAGGAACCTGAAGGTGCACAGTCCATGGGAGCCCAGTGAGATCTGGCTGTGGGTCCCGAGGGAACTGGTGGATGAAGCGGCTAAGCCACTATCCATCATATTTGAGAAGTCGTGGCAGTCTGGTGAAGAATCCTGGGCTGCATCAAAAGAAGTGTGACCAGCAGGTCAAGGGAGGCGATTCTGCCCTTCTATTCTGCTCTCTTGAGACTCCACCTGCCGTGCTGCATTCAGCTCTGGGGCCCCAATAAGAGGGACATGGACCTGTTAGAGTGAGTCCAGAGGAGGCCACAAAGATGATCAGAGGCTGGAGCAGCTCTCCTGTGCAGACAGGCTGAGAGTTGGGGTTGTTCAGCCTGGAGAAAAGAAGGCTCACCTTACAGCCTTCCAGCACCTAAAGGGGGGCTACAGGAAAGCTGGAGAGGGACATTTTACAAGGGCATGTAGCAATAGGACAAGGGGGAACGGCTTCAAACTGAAAGAGGGGAGATTTAGATGAGATATTAGGAAGAAATTCTTTACTGTGAGGGTGGTGAGCCACTGGCACAGGTTGCCCAGAGCAGCTGTGGATGCCCCATCCCTGGAAGTGTTCAAGGCCAAGATGGATGGGGCTTGGAGCAACCTGGTCTAGTGGACAGTGTTGGAACTAGATGATCTTTTAAGGTCCGTTCCAACCCAAACCATTCTATGATCCTATGATGATTCTATGAAGGGTTTTATGTTTTTCAGATTATGAAAAGTATTGATTTCATAGGGGTTCCTGAGCAATCATAAATTCAGCAACCCAGGAAAGCAAAGCAGCAGAGGATGTTACAACTCTTGCAACGGCAGAGAATAACAGTTGGTGAGTTCTTGGTTACCACTTTAAGGAGTCTATAGTAACCGTAAGTTTCAGGTGTTTTTCAGACTATTTTAAGCTGTGATTATTTATTTACACTGGAATCTAACTGCATATACATGGCCATCTTTCATTTAGCTCACGTAGTTACTACTTTGCTACTGTCTTGTTGCACTGTAGATTACATTACAGAGAAGATGCATAGGAAGCATCTTCTCCACTTCTCTAAGGCCCCTGCAACATAGTATAAAAATCTACACACAGTTTAAAAGGACACATGTTAATATTAATCCCACAGCATTTCAGAATATTAAAGCTTTTAAGCCAGGTGGTGCTCTCCTGGCTGTGGGACTCAGACTAATGGACCTGCTGAACATGTTGCTGGAATCCCCTGGGAATCCATACTGCGTGGGAGCACAGAGAGAGTTGCTCTCACCTTATGTAGGCTTTTGTTCTACCTGGCCAATACATACAATGTGTAGTAGAAAAAAACAGAGAGATATCCTCCTCACACATAGCCTGATCACATTAAGAAGAAACAAACCTCCAACCAACCACCACCAACCCTGCCCTGGCCAGACTTAATCCCTTCTGACAGATTTCCCTGGGGCTCAGGAGAAGATGAAGGGAGGAAAGCTACCAGGAGGGTTCTAGATGGAAGAGCTTCTCCCTTTCGGATGCATGGGGCAAGGCACCTCTTCTAATTAGATTTATTATCCTGGAGGCACTATCATGGCTAACCTCACTCACCGCCAAATGAGCTTATATCCATGATGTAATGAAAGAAATAGCAACTTGTGCCATTAATTACAATGTGTTGATGACACAACCAGTCAATACACAGCAGAACATCTTTAACAAGCTGTTCTTCATCTACAAGTCAGGCCCAAAAGATTTTTGTTTGCCCACAATCTGTTCAGATTTGAATGTCTGCAATACACATTGTTCTAGAAGAGCCACAGCAGACCAGGTTTTGTTCTACAATCTTAATCTTCAAAGCTACAAAAGCTTCAAAGCTACAAAAAGTCAACTCAATCTGATTGAAAGTTAATAGACACTACAGGGCCTTCCAGTCTCCTGTTCTGCTTAACTTACCTTTGACCAAGTGTTTTCTTTGCTTAGCAGGTCTGCGTAGAAGAAAGCCATCTTCCACTGGCGCTTGTAGGTGAAGCACCACATGAGCTCCCAGTAACACATGTGATGAAACTGCTTCCAATATTGCTGAGCCTCGCAACATTCTTCATATCTATTAACTGCCTGAACAAAGAGATTTCCAAACACTGCCTTAATCATGTGTAAATGCTCATACACCAGTGCCATAATAGGCACTGGCACTCCATGATCTGCTGGCACAGCTCCTGCAATTTCCAAATTATTAACATCCCAGTATTCCCCAAAATCATGTTTGTTGGATTCACGCAAAAGATTCTTGGCTCCACAGTCATCCTGGTGTTAAGCAAGCTTACCCCTGCCACAGAGCTCCCCATTCCTGGAAGCTATATTAAGTTCTAAGCATAGGCAAAATGAAAGTTTGTGTCTAGGGAAATTAGGAAACTAAAGTCAGAGGACAAATGCTCAGCTGACATTTATTGCTGCAGCCCCACAGATTTCAAGGGAGCGACCACGCTGCACACCAGCTGATACTCTGTCTCAGAGTACTTTGGACAGGCATTTTTCACCTCCCTAATTCTCTCAAGTCTTGTATGGCTCTCCACTCAGACTGAAGGCAAATGATTACCACTGGATGTTATTAAAGCTACAGCTTTCTTCAGGATAGGAAAGACAACGAGAAAACCATGTCATTAATACTGATAGACCAGATTATCATGAGAAATTCAGAAGAGTAGCAAAATAAGCTGGTCAAACAAGCCAGTCAAAATAGTTTTCAAAATTCCTATTTGTAATTCATAAACTATAAATTACATATAAGGCCAAAGCCACAGGAAGCATAAGCCAAAAAAGGAAACATTGCTCCCAGAGGAGTTTTTCTAAAGCTTCTGAAACATAACTTTCCCAAGAGCAAAAGGATTACTTACCGCATCAATATTACCCTTTAGTGTTTCTATCCTGCCTGCAAAAAACAGGAATATGGCTCCCTGTAATAAATAATAATAAAAATACAAGTATTCTATAACAGTTTTCAAGCTGACCACACAGTCTAGATCTTTGTTATTTGGCAAGAAAACATTAAACGATCACACCAAACTAAATTATGATTCATTTTACCTTTGGATAGCGAGCCAAGTAAGGCTTAAGTAGTCTTTCTGCCTCCTCAACATTTCCTTTTCCTGTCCCTAGAATGCATAAAAATGCAAGTGATAAAAACAGTAAGAAAAAAGAAAAAAGAACAGGAATGCAAGGTACTGATTAACCATTCTCATCTGGCCAATAGGTAAGTTCCTCTCCCTGACAAGTAAGGCATAAATACAGGTTGGTATTGCACTAAGTCAGCAGGTGGGAAGACCTGAACAACATCATGCTTACTGACTTGAAAACTCACTTATGCATAGACAAACACGTTTTGTAAAACGCTTTAGCAGGAGATAACAGGTAAGTATGTCTCAGCGAGAAGGTATCACCTCCCAAAAAATTGAGGGATGACATATAAACATGAACAAAGTATTAAGGAAGCCATCACTTACAGCCATTATTTTAACCTCCCAAATATTGCACCTGACTACTAAAGACAGATTTAGTTCTCACAATTTCCTTTGCTATCCCCATCATTTCCCTTCTTATGTGTTAAACAAATCTCCATCTTGAAGATTAAGACACTCCCTTCAGTTATGACCACTACTGTAAAATTACTCGCGAATGAGTTATGTTTAATCTGGTCATGAACAAACTATTCACCAACAAACAGGTGACGGAATCATCTTTTTCCCCCTCCGTGTCCCACAAGAACTAATCAAATCCAAGAGTTATTATAAACAATCTTACCTAACACAAAGGTCATGAAAGTATGATAGCAAAGCAACAGCATGGTACACAGCACCGACCTAAAGCTGTATGATGATGCTCCTTCTTGAAGCTGCAGCAGACCATGCTCCTGTGCAAACAGAGGTGAGGAGGGCAAAGTATTGGAAAGGAGTCCAAGTTGTGTTTTGCTAGTTTGGTAACTTCTGCAGTGCCATCTACAGATTGCTCAATCACCAAATTCCCTAAATGCACTGACATACATTGCTTACATAGCAATCAAAGATGAAAATATACACATGAAGTTATCTAACAGTTTTTCATGAAGTTACAGCTTAGCCTGGAAAACATCAGGTGACAGAGCAGCAACCTGGGAGGTATTACATGATTAACATAAGAGAAAGTGAGCCAACTTATCACCAACACCCAAGTGCTGCTAAACAGCATTCCCGAAACAAAAACCAGTTTTGAAATGCAAGGCAAATAACACATATCGCCATTGCGCAGTGTATCCATGTTTGTTGTTATTCACTACATAAGCAAGTTAAAGATACCAAGGAAAAAAAATATCTGCAACCAGCAGGGCAAAAGATGACAGGTCAAAAGGCTGGGTTTTAAGTATGCTAAGAACAAAAGAAGCTTTGCAATGATGTTGGCTCACTACCACCAGTGGAAAAATATGATGAAAAGAAGAGTATTTCTGTTGCCTTTGGGGAGAACTAAAACAAATACAATGCTGTATTCATATCCAGTGAGAGCATGACTGATAACCAACCTTAAGGATTCAAGCTCCTGAGACAACAGCATTTAGCAGTCCATTATAGGACTGGTTCCATGGTATCAACAGCAAGAACATAAATATGCAAACATACTAAACATGAGATCTGCCTACTAGTAAATATGCACAGTAAGACATCCACTGTGAGCTGGGGAAAATTCTGCCTAAAAGTTAACACTGTAACTGCAATGGAAAGTTACTGGAACATGATGTATGTGACTATAAGGACATCCTTTCAAACCAACTACACTATAAATAGGGGCCCTGAGGAATATCTATCGGAGCCACTGCAGAAGGTATCAGAGAGAGCGCTCAGAGCATGACCTCAAAACAGATTTTCATCTTTTGGGCGTCCTTGCCGACAGAGGGATGTTACACTACCTCACCCTTACCACTTATTGTGTAAACCCAGAAGCCTGTAATTATATTCTAATTTTCATCATACATGTACTTTTTCACTTAACTAGTGTGTTTAAGTGTTTTCACATAAATCAGCTATTTTGTGTTGGTTTTTTTTTTTTTTTTTAAATCTTACCTTATTACATCAATTACTGTTCCAGGGAAAGGTACCATTAACACACATATTTGCATGTCAATTAGTACAACAACTAGCCAGGACAAAATAGTGAAAATTCTGACTTGCATGCCACTTCAAAAGAAATTAGAAGATAGTAAAATCATTACTGAAAATCAATGACTTAATGGAAATCAAGCACTCTGCAAAATAAAGCCAACTTCAATTTCTGCCAAGAGCAAAAAGTTTGATTGATACAGGTAAGTAACAAAATATGATCTATCCAGCTTCTTTAAACTGGCCAGATGAAAACCACAAATATTTGGATTTTTTAAAAAGAAGTACCACTACAACACTCTGAGGTAAAAGTAAGACAAAACATTCTGTGGAATGAATTTTGGCAGAAAAAAATTCCAAATTAGATTTCCAAAGTACATTTTTTTTGAAGAGAAAAATCTTCAGGCTGGATATTTCACTGAGCCTTCACTGACATCAGTACCAGGCCTTTACAGTGTTCGTTATCTTCCATAGAACATAAAAATACATATAAAATGAAGGCTGATCACATCTTTGAATAGCACAAAGAATGATACAGAAACAGATTTTATTAGTCATATAGAATAATTTAAGCTTTTGTCAAGTTGATCTCACTTATGTATTTTAGCCGCAGAAATGTATCTTAGTAGAGAGAACCACAAAGTTATTATCTATACGGACAAGGAACGCGACCCACACCCGCCTACATGGGACTGCATCCTGGAAAGCAGTAATTGTGAAGTCACTGGATTAAGAACATCTGTTCGTCAGAAGAGCGTTGCAAATCTGGCATATTTGGGCCTGAATTCCTAAGAGCAGTAGTTACACAGGAGGTACGGGAAGCTCACCAAGCCAGTTAGTTCACTCTGTGGTACGTTCATAATCCTATGCTGCCCAGTACAGGTGCTGAAGAATGCTTACTTTGCACTCTGCCACTTGAATACTCCAAACCTTCTATATTAAAGCAGCGTAATGAGTGGACACAGTGTGAAAAAGAGAGATCCAGAAGCAGTTGTTACTAGTACTACAATGCTTGCTTGTAGAAAAGGCTGTAACAAAGCTGCTTCTCCTCAAAAACACACTTGTGAACTGTTTCTGTTACGAGGAGATCCCCAGGAAGATGGGACGATGAAGGGTGTCGCTGGGAAACACGTTTTAGATCCCACGCTCAGCCAGCCAGCCCCCCTGGGCCCCCCCTGTGGCTGGTAGAGACAGAGTATTCCTGCAAGGCACAGAAGCCTAGGTCAGACAGCACGACACACCTTTACAAGCACCTACTCTTTCTCCGCAGGGAGCCTACGGAGATTAGCCGGCCAACCTAATCAGCTAGGTGAGGTGTCATGAGTTGGGCAATACCCCCATGTAATCCTCACCTGGGATCACATGGAGGATCTCAGAACCAGATCACAAGCAGCGACTACTTGAGCCTAAGGAGAAACTCTGTAAGCAAACTACACTCACTGGTGCCAGTCACTAAGTGACCATCCTGTATTTGTCAGGACACACCTTCTAACCATAACCAACCCAGAAGTATCTCCCACACCTGTGCCACAGGTGAAGCGAGCAATCCCAGAACACCAGGAATGAGCTTCTGAACAAAGTCGGAGCATATTTGCTACATATTTGAACAAAGTTCCAACCAGAAATATAAAACAGGTGTCAAGGCAATGAGTTCTAGTAATTTCTCCAAAATACTTAAATGCCATTAACACATTTAGCATTTGTTTTCACACAAAACGTAAATTACTCTGAAGGGCATAAGGTATAACACAGAGCAGGGAGCCATGACACTTCTTAGAGACAAATGTGATCCAATATGCTAACTCTCACCTTTCCGTGCCAGTTGCTCATAACATCCCACTACCTCTTCATTCCCCAGACTGCCACTACATTACATTCCATCAGTATCTCACTGACTTAATCCTTGTCCCAAGACATCCAGTGCTCTGGCGTTCACATGAGCAGTGGGGATTCCCAGAGCGAATGCAGGATGAACACAGACAATGCTCAAATCCATTATCAGACCACGCTGAGGCTGGTCTGTACTTATTTCAGCTGTCACTGCCCAGAATCCATCTACTTTCCTGAAGTGAAAGCTCTTTACTGGTATTTTTAAATGACTCTCTTAATTAGGGATCTTGACAATGAAAGCAAAGCAAAGTCCCATAACCTGATCACATGACTGCAGGCTTAGCAAGGAGGATCGTTACTACTAACAGCTTTTACGAAGAACTAATGAAACTGGTAGACAAGGCATATGAATGTATTGTTTCAAGTAATTTTAGATTTAATCTTCATTTAAAATTTGCAGAAGAGACCAAAACGCAATTCTGTTGGTGATAGTGGAAAAGTGAAGTCGATTTATTACAAATCGACACGTATTCTTCGGCTCAGCTGCTTTGGGAAAAATGTCCTCCCACATCAAAAAGTACAATCTGAAAGAAACTGGTTCCATCTCAAAGTTTCCCTGTCTTCACCTGAAATCAGGCTGTCATCTGACCCCCTGACAAACTGCACTTAACATATGGTGGGCTCATGTCAAACTTTTCTACAGTTTAGCAACACAGGATTTGAAATCATTTCCCAAATAAGAACAAGAGTAAATACTAGCCTGAGACCTGGTGGAGTCAGTGAGAAGGGTTCAGTGCTTTCATGGGAGATACTGCAAGGACCCTTCTGATCTGACACCAGAAGTTAGTTATTGTTAAACACACGAAGTCCAGATGGGACACACACTCCATCTATTGCCCAGTGAGTAAGGCAGGCATGCCTCACCAGCGCAGCATGCCCAGCGGTGTGTAATACATACCTCTGCCCACAAAACCTCATGAAATTGGGCAAAACTGCATTGAACCCCAATGCCCAAACACTGGCCCTACGCCACTGAACACAAACAAGCCTGTATTTTAACTAACGATACCGGTGAAAGGAGCTTGAACAGTGGGAAGGGCACAACTGGCACATCTTGGACTGGAAGGGAACAAAAAAGGCCTCAGGCTACTTTTATAATTTCTTGATCTTATCCTAGCTACTATTTTGAGACTCCAGACTGCTGTTAAGTTGATCATGTTGTCTACAGTGCCCACAAATGGCTTAGGAACTAACGAAGCTTTGGGCATGTCCTCATTTACCATCAGACGTGACATGTCCAAGAGACAGGAAGAGTCCCTAGGGGCAAATTTGTTGGCTTCAAGGCAGGTTAGTATCGTGGAAGATATCACAATGCAATTTTACATCCAGTTTTAACAAACACATGATCCACAACAAAAGCAAGCTGTCCCCCAGTGCACTGTAGCTCTCTCAGGTAACTGTAAACAGCCCAAGGCATTAATCACAGCTCTTTTGTTCTTTGCACAACCTGATGGTCACCACGAGCATTTAATGGAAAAGACTGCAAGATCAAACACAGATGTATTCCGAACTCCTTTCATCTGGATGGGGTGCAGCACATGGCACGCATCACTTTCGCTCTTCTCTGTCACTGTTCCTTTCACCCTCTAGACTCCTGCCTGTACTGCAGGGGACAGCTTCCTCTTGCAAGCTTTGGAAAACCACCACTGGAAAGGATGGCAACGGCAATTTTGCTTTTGGTTTTAGGCATCTGACTGACAAATGTTAAATGCAGAAAGCCTTTGTTGGGATGTTAAAATAAACGGCCACCAATGAGCTTTGATCAACATGTTTAAAATACTCCTTTTTTATGGTGCACAGACAACAGGTTTTTGCTTAAATTTATGGTAATCTAGGTCATGTCTCAGTGAGTTATTAAAAATCTGGAACAAGAGCTGACTCACCAACACAAATATCAGCCCACTCATAGCCATACAAGAAATCCCAGGGCCAAAAGAAAACAACAGAAATTCAATTAGAGGGACAATTTTCATCTGCAGTAATGAGTGTTCAGCAAAGTATTCTCAGAACTCTGCTGGTATATGAATTTGAATTGCCTTTACATTTCTAGAAGAATATTTTGCTTTAGATGTTCTTCATTTTTGTAACTGACAGGCAGAACTATTTGATTTTTGCCTCTACTGCCTGTGAAACAGCTCCTGGAAATTTCCAAGTTCTAATCCACATTCTGCCAGAAGCTCCTTGCTTTTAAACAAGATATTTTATTTTCATATAAATAATCATAAGATATAAGATCCTTCCTGTAAACAAATAAAATGGTGATGACACTCATTCACCTGTCACATAAGGTTGCAGCCCTGATTATGGAAACATTTTTCTCCTTGAAACTTGTTTTGTAAAGAGAAAGCATTACAAGAGAGTGACATTTTAACTTGTTTATACAGTTTTTGTTGTGTTTGCAGGACATCAAACATTTACCTTACCTAGCATTTAGGAAAGAAATGTGACTAGTGGTTTAGGTTAAACAAACTGTGTTTTCTTAATCCAGGAACCCAAATCTGAATGCATCTCATGTTCTGCTGGTAGAATGAGAGACAAGGGCAGGTGCAGGGTATCAAGGCCAAGATATTCTCATCAATTCAGCATCCTATTTTGAAACAAATCCACAAAAAACTAACACAGCACTTTGTGCACCTGTCCTGCAGAATAACTGAGGTTCATGTGAATTTATTGGTGCTTCATTACTGAACTTCTGTCCTTAAACTGCATGCACAAACAACACAGGTCAGACTGGTTACTCTCTAGGCAAAAAAGCACTTTTTCAGGCAAAGAGAATTTCGGTGCCACACTCAAGTTACCACTTGCTATTAAAGACATGGAGGAAAAAAAAATATCAGAAATGAAACTGAATTTCTTTTTTCCCAACTGGATGTCACACAGGAACCTGTCAGGGACACTCAGATACCATAATGACAGTAACTAATAAGTAAGCTAATATATTAAAGGTTAAGAATACACTTTTGACAATGGATTTCTAAGCACAAGCATACATCAGAAGACAAGTAACTAAAAAATATGTCAACATAATTGTATTTAACCATTGTATTTATGTTTCAGAACTGTAACATCCCTGAGCAATGGTATCACAACCTTCAAAGTGTACCAGTTCAGACAAAAACACAAAGGAAAACTGAGCTGCATGAAAGCATCAGTGCCAACGATGCGCACGTGTGATCCCAATTGGAGTGTTTCAGAGGGTTACAGCTAGCGTGAGGAAGAAGAGAGAAACTCCTGTCTCCATTTTTTAATTTCAGAGTGAGGGGAATGTACCAATACTATTTAGTTCACATTTACCTTGTTTCCAGAAAATCCAACAAACTCCAGTAATCTCAGAATCCGTGCAGGAAACATGGACAATGTCTATAGAAAGAAATGCAACAGTTATGCAGTAACTTAGACTTTCTGCCTCTCAGCTGCCAGCTGCCTCCTGATGATTTTCTGGGTAAATATATACACCTACTATATTTTGCATGCAATTTGAACATAAATATCTGTTTAATATAGGGACCTTGTGCCTCCAGGATTCCCCACACAGAAATACGTTTACACAGCACATGCTTAGTAACTCTACTACTTCTTGGATGTTTCAGATACTGGATGCATACCGCACATGACAGATTTGTCATTTGTGCAGTAAATATAACATTTGGGCATGTGCCAGACTCACACAAAGTCATGCAAGCAAGGAGAAGCACCAAGCACTTTCTGCAGCCCATCACCTGAATAACCACATCACCTCTCACCATCTCTCGGTCAATGCCTCTCTGACATAGCAGGAACCATCCTGTACCATTTCACCACCTGCTTTCCAACCAGAACACAAACACCAACGGCCAAAAGTGGCCTGAGCAGCAGCCCAGGCCCCATTCATGTCCCCTGTCCCACCAGCTGCCCTGCTAACAGCCAAGTCCCTGGTTGCTTCCCAAGTGCCTGTTAAACAGTGAGTGGAAGTCAACACACACAGGCAACAGCTGCTTCTGCGCAAGGCTTCTCCTGGCCCCCATCCCAGTGGGTCTCTTCTCATGAGATCGTAACATCTTCCCTTCCAAGTGCCTCCCAAACATTGGTCACTTGGCTAACGAACACCCTGATAATCTCCCCATGAAGATGCGTGAGCGGGTCCGCGCACACAAGGCGGTGTTGTCCATGCTGCAGGTAGTAGTCTCTTTTATTTCTAAAGTGTATTACTACCTGGTGTTCTTAGACCAGGCACTGGGATCCTGCAAGTGTCAGTGCATACACCTGATTTTAACCATATGATTAGTAACACTGATTAAACACATACTTAAGTTAGGATCATTTTCAGGAGGTTGCAGGACTTCAGCTCAAGAGAAGAACAGTTAGGACATACCAGATTAAATGCTCCAACTCCAAGTTTTACACCTCCCTCAAAATGAAGATGGTTCTCTCCTTTGACATAATGCGGAGACTGTATGAGACTGTCCAGCTCCCTGAAAACGCGCAAGATTCTGTTACTTTGTCAGTAAATAAAATGATTAATTACAATTCAGTAAGAAAGTAACCCAATTATCTCAAATGACATAGTAGTTCAAAAAAGGTCAATTTGCCATCTCATCCATGTGAACAACATTTTGTTGGACTTATCTACAAAACATTTATGTCACATTACTATCAATTTAAATATATGGAGTCCTGGAGATGAATTCCTGTCAAACAGATGCAGTATTTTTGCCTGAAAATATTTCTACAGTGGCTGCTGGGAGCAACACTAACCGTTACAACTGTAAGAAGATACGATGGGGCAATGCAGGAAGTTTAAACTAGCAAATTTGATTTGAGTTTCACAAATCCCTGGATTAGATGTTCTCTTTCTGTGCATGTTCATTCAAAAGAACATTTTGTTACCTACAGGAGAAGACAATTTTAAGAAATATTTTTAAACGGGCAGGTATAGCGGAATTTACTTTTCACTTATTCTTCTAACTTTCATAGATCTCAACTTTGTAGTGTTCCCTTGTAGTTTCCCTGTGTAATCCAGCTGGATTTGAATCTGTTTTGTCTCCAAGCTTTCTGTAGGTATGTGTTTTTCACACTACTATTTTAATTTATTTTGTTGATTAGTAGGAAAAGAAAAACACTGTCGTAATGGCAGCCATATACTTGTGTGCAGGCTGTCATGTTTTTATCTGCTGGTTGTTATCAACAGATATAGGACTATTCATTGTAATTGCAGCCTTTACAATGGACCTGCATTTAGAGTTGCCTTCAACCCACACAAATACAGACACTGTCACCTCTCTCCCTCTTTCAGTATACTTCTGGAGAAACTGGACTGGATGCTGTTTTGTGTCTGCTAGACATGTGACTTTTTGTGGCTGTTCTGAGCCCAGATTTAAAGTCCTAAAATAAAACAAAACATGATGCATATTTAGCTTTCAGTTTTTAAAATTATTCACATAAATCTGTACTACTGTGAAGTTTTCTGATACTTTTTATTCACTGTCAAGAAGCAAATGTTCCATTCTGAATTTTGTTCTATTTCATTCCATCTTTTTCCCTCCCTGAAAGAGAGTTTTAAAAATTGTATCTTTGCAACATTTACTCCTCCTGTCTTTGTAGTGTTACTGTTGTTGCAGATTATCAAGCAGTACTGCTGACAGTGGGGAAAGGAAAGATGACTTTTTTTATATCGGAAACTATGTTGTAAAAATACCGATCAATCAAAACAAGTGAAGTCCCATTTCCGTATTTCATTGTTTTCTCTGTAACCTGTTGCACCATGCTCTCACCAAAACGGCAAACAATTATTTCTTCCTACATCAAAGGTACAGTACAAAAAACACAACTGCCAATCTCACATACAAACTTTCCCTTTGTTAAAATACATGTTTTAATAATATGCAAGTTACTAGCATTCTTTTGCAGAAGACCACCTAAGGGCTACTAGATTTATAACACTTTGCTTTTACATATACTAATTTACTGTGGCACAACTGATTATGCTTCCCATGGTGTACATCTTAATGTAATTTTCAGAATTTACTACTGTACTTCAAAAGCTTTTGTGTATATTGAAAGTAGCTCTCCGTAACTTCCTAGATGAAAAGAAATCTGCTTAAGCAGATGTTTTTGGTTTGCAGACACTAAGTAATGGGCATATTGTGAGTTCAGATAAGCAACTCTGCTTATCATTTCCAATAGCACATGCTTTCTCTTTCGAGTAGAACAACTGCCATATTTAAATAGATTAAAAGCCCAGCTAAGCAAAAATTTCACTCAGACAGTGGTATATGCTTGGAAAAGCAACCTCTAGGAATTGTCTGTTCAGGGACTTCATGATGCAGAGAGACTGCATCTGCTCTACTATGCTAACTAGCCCCTGTAAATCTGTTTCCTGGAAATTTGTTTAATCTTTGTTTGAAGCCACTTACACTTTTCATTGCAAGCTCTTCAGTTTATTGTCTCGTAATTTTCTTTTAGTTTCATGCATTTATTATAGAATTACTTGTGCTTCAGCTACTGGTTTTGAATGTTCCAAAAAGTGCAGCTTGAACTATAAAGAAATGTCATTACTTGTGCCTAATGACTGCAAGACCTCCAAATTGTGCTATACAGACACAGAGCACTACATCATTTAGAAAAGTTATTTTTTGACATAATTTCAAGGATATAGTACTTGAAGTAGGCAAACCTTGGGAGTTAACAGCGTTAGGGTCCACTATCTTTACAATCCAAATCAACCATAATATCAATGTCCTTTGTTAGGCAAAGGAGGAATTTGTGTGGGCTGAGAAAGGCTATAGACATGAGGCCCACAATAAAGGCTGCAATAAATACAACAGTAATTAATTTGCAAATTGGACTATTCGACTGTCAGCATTTTTTACTGAAAGAATACACTTATTCACATCATCACTCTAACTTACCTGTATGTTTGGTAACTGTTTCGGACTTTGATGCCTCCTTTTATGAAGCTAACCATATTCTCATCCTGTTAGAATGGAAACAGGTTAGCAACATGGATTTGTAAGCACATAAAGGGCTTTTGTCTTCTTGAGATGAACGTGTCTTGAACATAACTGTCATGACACAGACAATGTAAGTCTCTGAGAAACAATACACAGATTTAGGATTTCCTTTCTATATTAAAATATTTTTCACTCTGTTCAAACATGTACACTTTATTTTGATGTCTTCTGTGATTAGTTTAGCCCTTGTGACCTCTGGACCATCTGAACTTGCAGTACTGAACACAGGTACAAAGCTAATGAGCGGCACCTAAGTTACATGCATTTGTGGCTCTTTCAAAAAATACCTTTCTGTCATTTGTCCCTCAGCACAGTTAAGGTCTGAGCATTTCCTGACTCAGCACCAGATACGAATAACTGCCCATCCTCAGGAGCCTACAGAATATAGTTACACATCCTAAAAAGGAACAAGGAAAAGTAAAGCTGTGCAGGATATGCTTTTTTCTGGTCTCAATACTCAAGTATCTATGAGATCCATACTAGCGTGATAACATGTTACATTACAAGCTATAACGCACCGAGAACTTACAGTAAAGCGTATCTGGGGGCCCTTAGTTTACAGTTGTAACCTGAAGAGAGAACTCTTCAGTCTTGAAACTTTCTGGTGTCAGTTTCTTGCCTCACTCATTGCATATAATCTGTCATTCTGGCTTGTTTTGATACTTGCTGTTACTTTGGGATAGGAAGACTACCTGTGATTTAGGAGATGATCTTTCTGTGATGGTATTTTAAGAGGCTGTATAAGGCATTGTGGAGAAAACAGCATAGGTTAGATGAACATTTGGCCCAATTGTGTTCATAGGTATGTAAACAGAGACAGAACCTGCCTCCAAGAGCTTTCCATCCTTCCGTAAGTCAGGAGGATAACTCAATCCAATCAAAGTTAGTTCAACATCTTCTGGACTTTGCTTTCTGTAAACTAGTATAGGAAGCCTAATGACCCGAACTGAAGAGCAGGGCTTACTCCTGCAGCCTGCAACACCACCACCAGCCTACGTCCTTTACAGTCATCCTTCAGCAACTTTATCAAGAATGATAACTGAGGACAGAAACTATAACCATAAATGAGCATGTAATTTCTGATGATACATCCCCAGAGACTTGAATCCCAATCACATGCAAAAGAAATAACCACAGAAAAATGGCTTTCCTTTTTCCTTTGTTCTGTAGAAAAAGAAAGTCAGGTTTTAACTAGCAGCTGGGGTGAGGTACAGCATACCTAACCGTATGTAAAGGTTCAGTTCTATTTTCCTTTGAATGGAAAATGGAAAGAGGAAAGAAGATGGTTTAAAAATGTTTAAGTTCAGAATACTCATGATACCAACAACAGAGATAAATAATGTGAGAATAGTACAGCCCTTGAAAAATCCTGAAACTAATTTTAATGTGTTTTCAACTGGATGTGGTCATTGACACTAAGCTTCAAATCTAACCCACTTCAATAGCTGTTGGAACCAAGTGCGTTTGTTTAATTTTTAAAACCAGTTCATGTGTTCATGAAAAATTAAACACAGAATAGAAGAGGAAGCAAATACACAGACATTCTTTATGCAGAACAGGACAAGAAATTATTTTCTTACTCTTAAATCTTTCACATACCTATAAATGCTTTTAAAAACAGACGCCTGTGAAAATAGTGCTTAAAAACAAGAGGCACTGCCTTGAAACACTCTTTTCTTACAGGCACAATGAAGAAGTTCTGAAAAACCTTGCTTCCATAGCTTCTGATATCAACCAAACTGTGCTCAGTGCTAGAGGCTACTAATCCCAAAGGATCCCAAAGGAATATGGAAATAGGTGGCTACACCCTGGCCACTTCAAAGTCCATCATCCTACCATAAAGTCACCATCGTCAGCACTCTAAAAACCTTCAGAAGAAACTACTCTGACTACTGTTTTTTCTATGAAGCAGTAGTTTCCCAGCAGAGGGGCACGGCAGATTGCTGAAAAGGGTTACATGGTTCATAAATTATCATAAACAACATAAATCAGAGCCCATCTGGCAACTCCCAACAACTATAAAATCACCACTTGCATTTCATTCTCAATCAGCATCTTTGATCCAAGAAGCAGAAGCCCTTTGTGAACGTGACTTTTATTATCCCTTCTGCAAAGATGGAGCAATCCCACTGTCATGTAGCAAGTACAGCCAAATCAGGAAGAAAAAAATCAGTTATTTCAACTATGATTAACAATCTAAATCGCAAGCTGAAGCCCAAGTAAGTATTGCTAATGTTGATCCATCAAAAAAATCAAGCTTCATTAGTACAGACAGATAAAATTCAAAGAAGAGGGAGAGATCTCCTTCTTTTAAAGACAGGCAGCACTGTTTAGCAAAAAGCATGTGTGGAGCCTATTAGCTATGCAGACCGTACTAGTTGTTCAAGAGCAAACAAGTGAGGAAGTAGCCTTGGGAAAGCAAACCAACCTGACTGAAACAAAAGTCTTGAAAGTCTTGCTTGCATTCTAGCATAGCACAGCTTCAATGACCATCTCTTTTTTTTTTTTTTTTTTTAATCCGATATCTCAGCACACAGTGTTTGAAAATCGGTGCTTACTGCCATTAATTGCACACATTCAAAAGGGACTGGAGAAGGGCATCATAGGGGACTCAGTGCTACGTGTATCAACATAAGGATTTTTAGATAATCATTAGGGATAAAAAAACCCACATTCTACTATCTCATCAGCAGATGGTCCAGATAAAATCCAGATTTAAAAATCCAGGTGAGACTCCTACACCACTAGGTCAAACTAGGGTCTTCTACCATTCCACTAATTTTAAGAAAAGAAACCTGTATAGTACGCACTTTTTTCTTCCCCCTCCAAAAAAGCCACACAGGAATCCATACCTGGAGGAATGTGAGTGCTGCTCTCTGAAGTAAACATTCAGCATAGCAGATTTCTGCATGGATTTCCTCTAGCATCACGTGACGAGGGTAAGAAAACAAATAAATCAGACACAAAGTAATTAAAAACCACTTATTAGCTCATTAATATAGATAGGAATAAGATCACAAAGCTCAAACTGAGAAAAATCTTTTCAAAATTTGCTATAGTGCTTAGTTCTAGACTGCTGAGGTAACCCCAAACAGAAATGACACACAGGTACAGAAACTTTACAGGAATTTCTCTGGTGCTTTCCAGGAATTCCTGGATCTAGAAACTTTCTAGACATTGGTAACACAGCAATTGCCAAGACACTGATCCAGCACATGCCAAATAATTGATTTTGTCAGTGAACTCACAATCTGCAAAAACACTCTGGGTGAACAATTCTACACAATTCAAACTGCAGATTGAAAAGAAAAAAAAAAAAAAAAAAAAAAAAAAGAAGAGGAAAACATTGTGTGTGTTAGGGACGACGTTACCTTCAGTGAAGTGTTCAAGGCTTTGCCTATGCACAAGGTTGTTGATAGAATCAGCTACTGTAGATTTCTTCCTAAATCTGTAGAAAAGTGAGTTTGGTCATTCTGAACATGAAGCATCAACAACAGAGAACCGTATCATTCAGCTGGCCACCCATACACTCACTAACATATTTCTAGTGCTCACCAAACCTCTGTCATGTTACCACACACACAAACTTCAGCATATTTCATACAGAACTTAGTCAGCGTGGTCCTCCTGGGATCCGTCTTTTACCTTTCACATGCAGAAATCTGCCTTGGTGAAGGAAGGGGACAAGGGTGCTTTTTGATTTATTTTCTGTGTGTGTACGTGCGCATGTGTGTACAGAAGTAGGAGTACAGTTGACTCAAAGACAGCTAGCTACAGTATAGCCATCACCAAATGGGAAGATCCTGCAGTGTCTGTAAACCGTAAATAACTTCCAGACAGTGCAGAACTGGGGCTACAGATATGACAAAAATCTAACTGGCAAAAAAAGATACTGCAGTAAACTGAAGTTTTCAAGACTAGACCACTGAAAACCCTGTTGACCTCATAACTGAACCTCCTTCAAGCAAGAGGCTGGACTAGAAGACCTCCTGATGTCCCTTCCAACCTCAGTTTTCCTATGATTCTATGAAATTACGTGTCCTTTTTTAGCCTTTATGTCTTTCAAAACTTTCCCATGAAGGGACTATTCATTGACTGAATTGCGCCACACTTACTTTTGACAGGTGGCTTGAGCTTCCTTCATTGTGTTTCCTGCATTCAGTATGTCCTGAGGATCAAACGTCATCATAGCTTGCATCTCCAGTATGGTGGCGTAAGTCAGCGCGTGATACATACTGTCTTTAGTTCTGAAAAAAACCACAAGATGCAAAGCACAGCTGATTTGATGGTATTATTACTTTTAAAAAACAAATACAAATACAATTCTAGAAGTGTATTTGCCTGATGATCAAGCTCTACATGAACTAGAAATCAAACACAAAGGACATGCAAATTAATCAAGAAACATTATAGACCGAGATTTGTATAGGAAATCATGCCTACCACTCTGGTTTCAATAACTGTGATAATATGTTCCAATCCTGAGGTGAGGATAGGTATTTAACATACATAAAGCACAGGAACTAACCATGTGGCTGACCGTTCAGGAATGACAGAATCGTGTGTGTTTGTTTGTTTTTTTACTGGTGTATTTAATGAATACTGCAACATGCGACACAAATCCAGACATTCTTCTAATTTAGGAGAGTTACTAAGGACAGACTCAAGGAGGTAAGTAATCCAATACTATAACCATGGTCAAAGTAGAATCTTCTTCAAACAAATCTTCCCAACAGAAGCATTCCAGTCTATGTCAAGCATTACAGCTTTTTCTTCCTCGCCCTTTCTGCTAACCCTCCACCCCAATCTGTTCAACTTCTGTATTATTCTTTGTGATTTCAGATGGTTCCCCTTTTGAAGAAAGCCAAAAACTTTGGTATTAGTGCAAGGAAAACAATTAACTCGCACATCCAGCCACTGCCAGCATCTTTCCTCTGGCAGGAAGAGGTGTTTATATATTGAACACATTTACAGCATTCAGCCAGTACCTATGTACAGTATAATCCTCTGCAAATGAATCAAAATACCTTCAGGCGTACAGGCCCAATAAAGATGACTTGGGAAATATGTTGAAGGGCAAGTTCAGATGGATTCCTGCCACAGAAACTCTCTGTTGACCTTGCTAATCCACCCCTGACAAACAGCACAACTTAGACAAATACTACTAAAGCGACAATTGCTATTTCAACTGTGTACACTTTTAGAATAGATTGGGTAGTTCTATATGGCAGGGAATATTCAAAAATACTTGCAGTCAAACAAGGATATCCTTTCAACAAAATCTCCACCCTCAGCACAGCTATCCTCAATACGTGTACTTCAGGTGGTTTTTTTCTCAAAACGAGACAATTCATTTTCTTTTTCTTTCAAGGAGGAAGTGCAGTGCCAGCAACGTGTCCTTGCCACAAATAGGGCTAGTGGGCTGCATTAAGAGCAGCGTTGCTGCCAGCAGGTCGCAGAAGATCCTTTCCCTCTGCTCAGCACTGCTGAGGCCACACCTGGAGTATTGCGTCCAGCTCCAGGCTCCTCAGTGCATGGACATACTCAAGAACGTCCAACGAAGGGCGATGAGGATGATTTAGGGACTGGAACATCTTTCCTATGAGGAAAGGCTGAGAGAGCTGGGACACTGTTCTGCCTGGAGAAGAGAAAGCTCAGGGGTTTCCTATAACACACATATATATATATACACACACACCTGAAGGGAGGATGCAAATGGGACAGAGCCAGACTCTTTTCATTGTGCTCAGTGACAGGACCAGAAGTCACAGGCAAAAACTCTGCCTGAACATCAGGAAACACACTTTTACTATTGGAATAACTGAGCACTGGCAAAGCTTGTCCAGAGAGCTTGTAGAGTCTCTATCCTTGGAGATACTCAAAAGCTGTCTGTACATGGTCCTGGGCAGCCATGTCCAGGGGGCCCTGCTTGAGCCTGTGACCTCCAGAGGTCTCTTCCAACCTCAAACACCCTGATTCCGTCGGTTTGTTTTAAGGGCAAAAGCCAAACTATAAAGACACCTCAATTCATTTAATTCCTCCCCGGAAATAGACTTGCCTTCCCCAGGTTTGGTATCTGTATTGAACTGAAGGATGATTTTAAGGATAATTTAAGACAATCCTACATTAATCAATGATCTAAGAACTCACTGTGATGACGTGGATCCCTTAAAGTTTTCTACCAATCCATACATTATTATGCATTAATTCTTTTGCTTGATGGAGTAAAACACCCTTAAGTATTTCTCAAGAGTCCCTGATGTTTGGTTAGTGCTTTCCAGAACCAAAACATAACATTGTCTACATCTAAAGTAACCCCCCCTAGATGACATTATGCAATAAAATCATCAAAGAAACATTCAAGTGATGATACGAACCTCACTTTCTCTGTATATATATATATTTTGAGATGTAGGGATTAAAATAATACCTAGCATTGGTGCAGACAGTGTTACACACATATCTGGTGCTTCCCTTGCCAGCCTTCATAGGATGATGGTTACTTTTTCCAATACACACGGCACACAGCAGGCTGAAGAAATTTGCAGTGTACATCTTTAAACTCCACTACAGTCTGTGTTTTGTGGCTGTCCTTAATTCCTAGTTGCCCTCATCATGTCCACAGTTTACCTAACAAGCTGGTCTAACCAACATCTAAACAATTTAGCAGAAAAGCCAGTTTGGGAAATCACCTACTGCCATAAGTGCTAGGAACTCCAGACTATGCTAACATCCATCTCATCTCCAACGTTAGAAGAACAGACATAGTAGGGAAATGAGTTTAAAATCCAGTGGAGTCAGGACAGAACTGTCTTGGCCTCCTATGTCAAGATTCTTTCAGTAAGCTGATAACGTAAGGTAGAAAATAAAAAAAGAGCATACTATAAAATGCCAGCCTGATAAAAGCGTTCCTGTTCATTTGATTAATCAGCCTCAACAGGTGCAGAAACACACACTTCATCTCATGTTAATATAAAACCCTTCCAAAGGTTCAAATTCAAAGCACAGGGAAGGCACTAAAATAGTTCCCTTCCAAAATTCTAGAAATTTGTTTTCAAAATCAAAGCAGATAAAAGATTAAATTCACTGCACTAAAAGGAAAATTGATACTTTTCACATATACATGGTGAAGGATTTCCCTCTCCAGTAATTTGCTTAATACCAAATCACCCCTGCCCTAACCAATGGTTTCATCTATTTTGCTATTAATAATTAATGTTTATCATTAGTAAACTGGTGTTTATCATTATTCAACTGGTATTTATCAACAATCATTAGTCAACTTGTATTTATCAACACTCAAATTATTCTTTTTTTTTTTCCAAGAGCTGGGATGTGGGTAAAAGTGCAACCAAATGTAACAGTTATCTACACTATTTATACTAACCATGCAAGTACTGTTGCCAATAACATCCTGGCATATTGCCAGAAGTTTTAAAGCCTGCATTTTATATGGATGGATACAGAATGAAACTTGACAGTTTTTTTTTTTTTTTTGTTCTTCTTTTGATTCCTCAGCAGCACTTTCCCCAGGACATTGTTGGATTTAACAAGCCTTTATGACATAAACACAACTAATATTCTGATTAATGACTTATCCCAGTACTTGGTATCACATGACTGCATAAGAGGATTATAAGTAATATCTTTAGGCAGTGATGGGAGTTATGCCACATGCTTGTTCTCCAACTACAGTGCAATCATTATCGTCTTGTAGCAGTGCGCTTTCTTGAGAGCTGTTGCAGAACGCTTTTATTCCTGCTTGAGGACAGTGACAGCTCTCCCCTCCAGCTGAAGTACGAGAATCAAAAACCTCGGCTTGGTTTGACTTCAGAATTAACCCAGGGGCTGGTATTTTTTGCCAAAAGCACAGTACCAAAAATATTTTTGTGGATCCTTTTACAGTAATCCAGCAGGCACGACATGCATCACCAGGTTACAGAAATCCCAGGTTTAAGTCCATGCCTTGATTTAGTATCAAGATGATTCTAACAAGTAAACCAAATTCAACAGTACAGAGTGAGAGAGACCCTCCCGCAGACCAGCCAGCAGTCCGTTCATCCAGGCGTACCCAACAGTGAGACATCAAAGCCCAAATCTAAACCACATCAGGAGAACGTGGTCCCCCAGAGCCTGAAGGCTTTCCTCACCTTTGATCAGAAGTTCCACCCACGTCTAAACAACCCGCTAGACCTATTGCTTGGGCTTCCATAAAACCTCTCTGTTTTGATGAATCGTTTTCCAATAAAAACCTGCTTCCTATGAAAACTCCCCACCAGTATTAAGTTCACAACTAGAAAAGACCACTCTGATCGGCCACCAGGAGGTTCGCTTGTTACCACAAGCCGCCAGAATGGTCTGGGTCTGGCCTATGCCAGAAAGCTGCAGTTCGAGAAGAGAAGCCCTGAGCCTTTTTGATCTAAGCCATTCTCCAAAATCCACAGTCTAGTAAGTTCTTCCATCTAGGAGGTGAAACCAACAATTAAGTCAGGTTTTGGCAGCAATGTATTTAATTACAAAGACTATAAAAGTCACATTCTTCTGGACTCCAGGCATAAAAGGAGGAAAACACCCCTAGAAATAATGACCTTCTTCATGTTCATGATATTCTTTACAATAAATAGCTAGCTTGAGCTTTCTGCAGAACTGTGCACCATCAAACACTGCCTAGAGCTTCACCCTACCTCCGTGTGCTTCCCCTTACTCTTTTCACTCCTCTCACTTTGACAATCACACACTACCTTTGTTACATTGGTTTCCAGAGAAAGCTCCTCCATCCCACTGAACAACCTCATACTTGCTTTTTTTCTACAGGGGTAAGAACATTTCACCACACTATGAAGACAGCCCTTACAAAAGGCTTCCATTCCTTAGTAACCTCTTTAGACTTTTTAAAGATCAGAATATATAAGATAACATTTAATACTGTAAATTAGTTTTATATTAAAAATTCCAGTGATAGTAAATAGTACCACAGAACTACACTATTCCAACAAGAGTTGCACAAATAACTAGCACAGCAGTAACACAATCTTTTCACACCTCCCTGAGACACTCCCACATCAAAGGACTGAACTTACCCCTTTCAAACAAGGTCATTCTAGAATTAATCTAGAATTAATAGAATTAAATAATCTAGAATTAATAATTCCACCAAACACCACCAAATGCTTTTTGGAGGCTATTTTCAGAATAATGTCAACTGCCTGGAATTAATCATTCTCATATTGTTCTGACAATATTGCAAGCAGCAACACAGATGTGTTGCAGCTCATCCAACGATCCAGACTACTCTGTGCCATGAATTTATTTTTATTATTTACCATTCTCCCAAGTGATTTGACATATGCAATCTACCAGGTGATTATGTCATACTTTCCTACAGGATAATTATTAAAATATTAAACATTTGTCTTGGGGAAGGGAAGGGGACATCTCACCAGAATCAACTCTTTCATTAACAATTACCTGTTTGCAGTTACATAAGGGCTAAAATTAGTCAGCTTTTCATCAATTTACTGCATGTACCTCCGAGTTGAGAAGGAAGATGAGATTTTTTTACCCCACTCCAGTGACTGGGCAGTTTCAGTGTCACTCATTGTCACAGTTAACAGGTTACATATTGAAAATCACTGCTGTGCTTGGTGACTGATTTTAAGAACTCTTTAAGAAATTCCTTATGTGAATACTTCATATAAAACATTCATTTAATTAAACTTAAAGCAGAAACCACAAGGAGTCCACTACTGTACTGTGATTGTTAATGACAATAAAAAGAAAACTGACTGTAAAACCTAAAAGGCGGCTGAGGAAACAGGAAAAGTTATGTAACACACAGCAAAAACACCAGATCAATTTTTTTTTATGAAACAAGATCTCTTCTTTATGATGGATTTGCTTTTCTAACAGGAAAAAAAGAGCTCTACCTCAACACAAGTCTAGACACCATCCTCAGATATTTATTTCTAAGCTGCTAGGAAAGATCTTCTGATTTTAACTCTCATACATTGCCAAATCTGCTCTCAGTTACACATGGTACAAATCAGTTGAAAATACACTTATTGTGGAAGCCAAATGTGAGTAATTTAGTGAATCTGCAATAATGTAATACAGAGCAGAGTATGTCCTACAACATAAGTGGCAAAGCTGCAAAATCTATGATATGAAATTCTTTACAAGCATGTAAAAACTGAAAGTATTTCTTTAAACAAAGATAGTATGTTTACGGACTGTGAAAACCAATTTCAAATCTCAGCACGCTAGAAGGCAATAGTGAGGAACTGATGACTCCTAAAGAAAATACTCAGTATTACCATATGTGCCCACTCTACAGCTCTTGTCATTCCCTAAAGAGATGGAGTGTGTCCATAATGGATATCATCTGTGGGGAAATTTAGCATCCTGTTTCTGCATTACACTCACGAAGACCATAAGTCTGTATTTTCCTCACTGCCAAAGGCAACAGGAATAAGGGCCTCCTCATAACAGCAGGCTAACATGAAAAATCAGTTCCAAAATGGTTTTGCAGTGTGGAATACAGTCAGGTACAAAACCAGAGCATCAGCTCGTGAAATATGTTCTGCAGAGCCCAATAAAAGGTGAATGAAAACCATATGCAACAAAAGAAAAATGGATTAACAGACACCACATCCCTACACACACCCTCCCTACCGTGGCCTCACTAGCTTCTGCAGTTTCGGAAACCTCCTTCAATAAAGCATCTCCCTATTTTATGCTAAGCACCGAGGAAGCATTTCCAGATGGGCACAGGGGCTCTACTGTCAGAATTTAATGAAACCACAGTTATTCTTCTTACCATTTTAATGATACCTTCTGATGACATAAAAACACAAACCAACACTGCTGTGAATAAAACCAGTATTATTAATATATCTGAGCCTACAATTCATCATGAATGTCACAGAGTGTAGTTCCATGGTTAAGCTACTGATTCTGACACTAAAGACTGAGGCTGGTATCTCAGCAAAGCAGGTATGTCATATTCACTATAGTTACCCCAATACATATCAAACACATACTACTGCATTACCTATGAATTTTACTCATTTCATATTCCAGTGGCCTGAAAGAAGGCATGATGTAATTTGCTGACAGCTCAAAAATAAATGGAGCAAACTGGGGGAAAAAATGCGAATCAACCACAGACTTCAACAAGCCAAGAGCACAGGTAACTTCAGGACAGGGTATGAAAAAATCACAGATGCTGTAACACAATGGTTTTTAAAAGCTATTTTATAACCACACTGCTTGCAGCTGGGCCACTCATTATATGCTGGGCTGCAATGCATTCAGGAAACAGAGTGCATGACCACTACACTGAACTGCAAAAGCTGTGAGAAAGTTTCTGCAAGTGGTTATTACAAAACAACAAAACCCCAAGAATTCATACCTAATGGCTCTAACCTGGCAATTCATGGTCAGTTGCTCATTTAGACACAAAGCTACAAATTCTCAAATTCTCACAGTGTACAGAAAAATATGGGGTGGGTGGGTCGGCCGGTGTGTGACAGAAGATTGTTTTTATTCTTCCAGGAACAAGAATCTCACATACTGTACTACAGCTGAGGGGCCACTTCTCTGGACAACAGTTCTGTACTTCTTGTACTTACCTCTGATCAATCTTGTTATTTACTCACCCAGCCATAAAGCACTTACTCTGTCTTCCCCCAGACTTAACACGTGAACTTACCACCCCCTTCTGAACTAAACCTATGCAGTCTTATCAACTGTGAGAACTAGCTGTCTCGTCAATTCTCCTGACAGACAGTGAAGCAAAGAAAAATAAACAGAGGAAAACTAGTAAAAGTAGCCAACTTACTTTGCTTGTAAAGAAGCCAAAGCATCCGAGAACTTGTTGTTAAGAAATAGATCCAGAGCTGCCATACATTCATGCAATGCCTTGTTGAGGTCTGATGTAGGTGACCTGCCAGAAGAAGAGAGAATAAACTCAGCACATCTGTCCTCCTTCTACCAGTGCATTACCGCTACGTTCGAACCCCGCCTTCTTCAGTTCTAGTCTTATGTATAATCTTACATATAATCTCATATATAATCTGCTATTCCTTTTCCAGCAATTGCAAAATATGAAAGTGACTTCCATTATGTTTGTGGGGATTTTTGTTTTGTTTTGTTTTAACTACACTCTTATCCTGTGGAAAGCAATTTAAGTTTTGTACTTGCTGAAAATAAAATAGACTGCACGTACTGTAAACAAGGACCCAGACATGCAGAAGTTACCATGTGGGAGCATGGTAATTTGATGAGCTCAGGAGTCAGGAACACAGAAGCACTGGGTGACAATGCACATCTGACTGAGCGTAAGGCTGACAGAGACTGCAGGCTAGTGACACGATGATCATGTTGTCACTTTAAGGATGAGACATTGCCAAACTGCATCAGATTATTGTATCGACTGCTGCTGGAACATCAGCTTCAGTTCAGCTCATGTCCAGTATGGCTCCTGACCAGTAGACCACTACAGACTTGCAGGTGAGTTTAAATTTCACATTGTGCATGCTCCTGGAATCATCACTGTCCCTATGAAGTGCTACTGCACTCAAACAAAAAACCTGCTGCTCCATCTCAGCTCAGAAGATTCTCAGTGGCTTACTCTAGCTGTACTTTCCTCCTGTACAACATTCAGATGTCAGCCTGACCTGTCACAAGGGTTCTCATCTGGTCTTTGGGTTACTGGCAACAGGATACTGCAGACGAGCCGAGTAAGTTTAGTTCAAGTTCATCACCACCAGAACTGCTGGACAAAAAAATCCACAGAAGGAACAGCAAGGCCTTGCACTAACGTTAAAGTCACCTGGCCAATGTTAAGAGAGTTGAAACATCTGCATCTAATGCTCAAAGAGTTATACTGCACTAGTATGTTGCATACAAGCCTGTACAAAAAGGCTCCCCCAACGAAGTACAAATATCCTCATCATGTTCTGCACTAGGAACAGCTGTAACTGATGTGATCTGTCTTGTGACTTTGAAACTATGTTACTTCCTTTAAAATAGCACAACATATAGCCTCCTGAAAGGAAAAACAGAAAGCAAAGTCCTGGTATCATCTCAAGGAAAAGACCGGGAGCACAGAACAAACCCATAGCATCAGTAATAACCACTGACTGCAGCAGTGGTTTGGTTTAGGTTTTAAGAATAATGACTGCAAAGAAAAAGAGCATAATTATATATATGAAGAACAGGATTATAAATTTGAGAGAAACATTATACGACATTGTTCATAGTGTCTGTTGTCATCACGCTTCAGATACACTGCAAATCCTTCCGCACCCAAGACACCCTCCAAGTGCTTTGCAAACATTGATTAACCAAGTCTTGGCATTTGTCCCATACAATAGGCAATATCATGTCCACCTAACCATTGTGAGCCTTACTTACTGTAACAATTAAAACTTTGCCAGTTACTGTTTACATGTATTACAATTCTTACCTGCCTTTTTTACAGGTCTGTGTTTCTGAACCAAATAGCATATTTAACACTATACAGAACATATTCTAAAACATTTTAAAATATTTAGACTAGTAACATTTTATGTGGGGTTTTTTTGTTTGTTTCTCGTCATGCAGGAGCATTACCCCATAATAAGTAGAAATAAACCTTTTCAAAATACTCCTTTGAAACAGAAAGATGGCAAAGAAAAAAATACTGCTGAAGCTCAAAGCACAAATAGGATATATTAATTACTCGGCATTTTTTCTGGAATAAGAATTATTAACACAGTGCCACCTTCAGCAGCAGCGAAAATAGAAGTTGCACACTTCCCTGATGCTCCAAGGAAACCTGACATTTCCTGTGGCTCCCAAGTAAAGGGCTAAGACCTGAACACAATGCACACCTTACATAAATGCTACAAATCAACGTTTGTTGCTGTTAACAACAGGGAAGAAATCCTTTAAACCAGAGAGTGCTAAGCATTTTAGCAAACTGATTAGTCATGCTTCAGTGGGCTGCAGATTCCCTCTTGCTCTCTCGACAGTAAGATCTGAGCTGCCTCTGAGCCAAATGGAAAATGCTGTGCACTGCTCTTACCTTTCTGTTAAACTTCTCGTGTTTTCTGACATAGTCATTTGTATGCCCGCTCAGCATTTAGGCACGAACATCCAGCGGCGGCAGCAGCACTCGGTGATACTTACCCAGCTCAGAGTGACAGTCACAGGGCGAGCACAGGCTGGGGCAGCGCCTGCCTGCGGTACCCCACCCTCTGATTGGTCACTACGGATGGCACGATGAGAGCTACGAGCATCGAGCACCACTGAGTCCCTTACAACATACTTCAAATGAGCCATGTGAGAGCCAGCCCGTGACACATGAAGCTCATGTATCAGTGGATACTACCAAACGTGGAAGGTGCAGTCAGCTGTCAGCCTATCTTTGATCTACAGACCTGCCTGACATCAGTGGCAGCATCAGCTGCCTCGCACTCAGTACAAACTAGGCAGAAGTCAAACATCCCTGTAATTACAGATCTGAAACAACAAAAATTACTGTATGTAGCTGTGGACCACGTCAGAAACCTATGAACCAGAATGGAGAGTCAAATGAGGCCAGCTGACATGCAGGAAAACTGAGGCAGTAATTGCTGTCAATGTGAGGAACAGACAGGTGAGGGAGACAAGAAAGGACCTCTTCCCAGCAAGGATTCTCCACAAAACACGCTTCAATCCACCAGTCAAACTGCTGCTTTTTGTTGGTTCCTGTAACTCTCGGAGGTAGTGAGGCTTTACATGTTCTTTGTAAAAATCTCACTTGGATGCCAAGCAAAATGAGGCAAGTTGGCATAGACAATTTAATCAGTTGAGTGAGCTCACCTGGCTGATTTTGCCCCAAATAAAATAATATATACTCCCAAACTGTTTTGCTGGCATGTCAGCGGTACTGGTCCTGCATGTAAGAAAGGCAGCTACAAGCAGCAAAAGCAGTCCCTTCTCCCATGGCAGCTGGACTGTGAAAGTTGATCATCTATGATCAGCTAAATTAGTTTCTCCAAGAGCATCTACTGTTAAAAATGATACTTCTCTGTTCTCCTATATACCGTCTTATTTGTTATGTTATGCAAAGCAGTACCAATAACAAAGGCATCAACTGATGAAGTACGACCCAAAAATGATAAACAAGCAAGGGATAATTTCAGGAAGATGCTCTGAAGATATTAACACACCTGATTGAATCTCTTGCTGTTTTTATGACATCCTGTACAGGAAAAGCCTGTGCTGCATTTGGTAGCAAAATTATCGTAATAGACCCACAGGCTGCCCCATTAACAACTCCATTACATGTTCCTAACAGCACCATGTACTTGGGCCACAGCAGGACATAAAAGACATTACCAGGTTGGTTTTATCTCCAGTTGGGTATAACTACTGGTTGCAACTTAAAATAGGCCAGGTTGCTTCCGTGGTAGGATTGTGAGCTACTCTGAAAAAATTATTCATCATTTTCACTAGCTTTTTATATAATATTTAACTGCACTGTATTTCTCCGAATAGTCTTTAAAGTTCTGTATGGTGAAGGCTCTGGCTGTTTCTGCCCAGTTCTTCAAGACTTGATTTGGTAAGTATTTATTTGAATACCACTTCTCTGGAAAACATATACCCAGATGACCTTCAGCATGCAACCTGTCTTTCCCTACACGTATCAGTATTTCCTTTTAACCAAGGAAAACAAATCTGAAAAATTAAGATCTGAAACCTTTCCAAATTTGGGCCACTTCCCCCTTGGTTTCAGAAGCTTCTTTCCTTTTTTGCTTTTTGGCAGCATGACTTGCAAGGACAGTCATATGGTTCTCACTGTGGTTTTATTATTTATGAACTTTGCCCTGGGGACCATGACTGGGGGTGCTTCACAAAACAGAATTATAGTATCTCCTGTGACTTAAGGTAAGACATGAACTCACTACTCCACTGCATCTCCCTTGTCTCTACTCAGAAGTGCAATTACCGGCAACATACTAGACAATGCCCTTTTTATTTAAAGATCAAATCCTTTTTATGCCAACAGCAATATCAAACAAAATGAATAAGGAGAACTAAGCAAAATTAAATTTCTGAGTATTAATGAAAAGTAAAGCATTTTCAAAAGTAAAGACTCATGTTTTCCATGATCAAAAGGAAGGGGAGAGAAGGCTTTTTTGAGCACGGGAGTCACCACATTTCCACATAGTTTTACTTCACTGTGTGCATGATGTTGACTGTTTTTTTACTGTAAGTTTGCAGCGCACATGCTTTATGACTTGCCATTGGGTTTTACAGATTTCTTCAATAAAAAGGGTCTTGAACCTTGTATTCTGCAAGTGCTGAACTACGGATGCATTTGACTTCAGTAATTATCAGAACTTTGCAAAAAAGGGGAAGTCTGAAGTTTATGCCTTCATAGTAATGCTTTTAATAGTAATTCAAGAACTCCTTCAGTATTGTGAGACATGGAAAGCAAGTTAAATCAGTCATATCCTAAAGTATGGATGAATTTCTCTGCCAAATCTACATTATCTGCATAAGTCAGGTGTGGTAGCTTGGGTAACTTCATTTGGAGGAAGCGAATAAAATACAGAGTCAAGCACAATTGAGCTAAACCAGTACTTGACGACAAACCACCAGAGAAGACCAAGTGCTAGTGACTCAGGAGTTGACTTTCTTCTCATTATCAGGAGACTGGGAATAGGGAGCAATGGACGCACACCCTGTTTTCCCAAATGCAGGCTAGTCCCAAACATGTAAAGCAAGTGAGATGCCAGAGCAGAGAGAAGAAGCATCTCATGGAATGATTATATTCCCAAAGAAACTTCTCAGCAAAATCTCTGTAACCATACTAGAGACCTTCTATCTCAGGGCCTTGAACAGCACCAGCGCAGCCGGGCTCAGTAATGACTGACACTGCTCTCTCATCTGATTCAGACACATCCACAAAGCTACTCTAGTGAACACCAGCCTGAGTGACCTGCTGATTGCTGCGACAGCTCCCCCCACACCGCACAGCTGGCTCCTGCTTCTGCTGTTACTCCATGGAGCATCCTCTTGCCACAAATAAGAAACCATTCAGCACCCAGCCTTACCACTGGAAGGCAAGCAGAACAGAGCTGTTTATCCGAAGGGCTACAATTTCAGCGCAGAAGTTTCCTGTTAAATAATTTTGTAGTATTTGCTCTTGATTTTATTTTATATTTAACAACGCGGACAGCACGGTGTTCTGGCCTCCTCTGCACCCTTTATGTCAAGGGCTGTCTGTGTAACATTCAGTTTCAATTTTTACATGATAATACTTATCTCATGCTGTTAAAAGGCCGCACAAACACTCACAGCACTGGCAGAAAGGACTGGGCTGAACTAACACATAATTTTGCAGCTACCTGCATCAATAGTGAATACACCTGGCAGCACACCTTACTACTACGATGGTGGAGAGCTCAGTATGTATAGAGAAATAACGAGCATTAGTCTCTCTATCTTTACAAACAGATTTAGAGACGGTTGCTTCTAGGCATGTTGTCAGAAAGAAAGTAATAAATTCCTAAACAACTTCTTTACAGAGTATGAAATAGAACTGAAAAGAGATTAGTCTCACATGCCCAAAGCAGCTTCATTTTTTCCGAAGAGGACAGTAAAATCATATTGCTCCCTACAAACACCATGCTACTCAGGCTATCGGACCCTCATCAGTGCTAACACTTCAACCATTCACAGATGTGGGGAGCAGCCCAAATCACATTTCCAAGGTCTAAATTTCAGTTCTTAACAAAAAAACCCAACAGCTAAAGACATCTCAAACACATGAACCTCAAACACCTCAACCAACCTGGCTGGCTGACACACAGCCCAATATGTATGGTAAATACCGTCACTGACACCAGGCATCCTTCCCATTGCACCTTTTCAAAAGTATCACCACTGAATACAGAAATTCTTGCCATGACACCGCTTTCCATTCTCATATTGCTAGCTAATCACAGAGATGTTAGGATTTACCAGGATACACCTGGGATTACTTCCTTTTCAAGTTTGCCACGCCATTCCTAAATCAATGACTACTACTCTTCTAAACAGACGACTGCTTTGAGCAACATTGTGTCACAATTTTTCTGAGCCTGACACTGAAAAAGATCTCTACATTCAAAGAAAACAAAAAGCACATCATTTGGGAAGAATTATTTTCCTCTTTTGCAAACATTTCCCAAACCACACGAGATCAGAAATAATCTTGGATGAACAGCGCTCTCATTACCATGAAAAGGAGAACCAGTAAGCAGTTCTCACAATAATTTGTCACTATTCAGGTTTTAGACAATACAGAAATGTCTTCATAATTCAAAAGCAAATAAGCTAATGCAAGAAAATGAATTCTGCCGTATCCTTTCCTGTTCTATGTGCCAAGCTACTAATACCTCAGCATCTATCTTTCTGTGTTCTTGAACACGTTTCTGGCCTGTGGCTAAGACTCCTTGGTGCTGCAGAAATGCTGCTACTTCTAACAGCAAAGCAATTGGAAAGGTTTAAATATTCATGTTCTCCAAATATTCTGCATAGAGACACAACAGTGATGCAGTTCTGGAATTCAGGATATCTTAGTATTTCATGCTGTCCATGGACAAGATGTACACGTACATGGTAGCAGACTATTTTTGAGGTCAACTCAGCTCTCAAACCACCAAGCTGTTGATGCCTTAGCCATGTCAAAGGTCTTTTGTTAAAAAGGTACTCAAGCTTTCAGTCATTCTGTGTCAGCGAAGGCTCACAAAACAAAGGGATGTGGCAAAGCAGTCAAGTGAGCAGAACAAAGTCCACAGAGTTGGTAGGATTGTGTTCTGCCCTTGGTTCCACCGCTGTTTAACTTGCACCAAGCAGGATCTAGGTTGCATTATATTCACAGCTCTCATCCTGTATCTGAATGGGCAAACAATGCAATAAATTCATTAAGATAAGTTTGTTCAGACAAATAAAAAGTGTTAGTGTCATTTTGCTCTTCCCTTTCCGTGTTGTACTGCCATGACTGCGCACAGAGGGCTAAATGCACCATTGTGGGTGATTATTCCCAGTCAGTAGAACTGTCTGCATCAAACAGAATGAAAAATATAGTCTGGCAAATTACAAATTATCAGCCTAAGCATCCTGGAACTGCATTAACCTAACAAATTAAAAATTAGCTCACACAGGGTCAAACTTGAAAGAAAACAAATACATCCAGCATTACAGAAATTTACAGGATCACTACAATTAAGAGTAATTTTTCATCATAAATCAGTCTGTATTAATACTTAGCAAGTTTTAAAAGCTCTTCTTTTTCACTTCAAATGCTCTACGACCTTTGTCACTTTGAAGGACAGATGTGATCAATATTTTGGGTTTTTTAAGAGTCTTAACGTCTTTAGACAACCTTATATGGCCCACTTGCTCATTTCTCAAAGTCCTCTAACTTTTCAGTTTTACTGTCTCTGGTCAATCTACGCTTCTGACACAGTTACTTTCAATTTTTAAAGGTCTAATCCTGTTCATATTAAAAATAACAAGAAATCCATGAGAGCTGCACTAGACCACTGTCATGCACTTGCAATGGTGTTGAGCACATTTAGGTACCCAGGAAACATAAAAGAAGCATTAAGCAAAATGTAAGCTCATGTCTGCCACATTCACGATAAGAAGTCAGACAATCCATGAGATTTGTTTTTTTAAGGACTGCAAGATCAGACTAGAGGTCTGTATTATTTCTGAAATAAGATTCAGCATGAATTCAAGGAGGGATGTTATGCAATTTCCCCTTTCGGATGGATTCTGCATTACCTAGCAATAACAAACGCTGACTGGTAGGTAACAAAATAGTTACCTATGCATCTTACCTCAGCGCTTTGTAATTCTGGTTTGTACTTTTTTACGCTGACTTACACTTCACTTCAGACTTCAGACGGAAGGGATGAAATAAACATTTTGGCCCAAAAGGCATTTTCCTGTAGTACTTAATCTGAGCTGAAAAGTTTCTTGGTTTGGTTTTTGTTTTTATTTGGATTGGGTTGTCTCGGGGGTTTTTTTGCATTAAATCTATGCAAAACGTTTTCAAAATAAAATAAATTACCCTGTAATATGTTTTATTGTAACTTAAAAAACAACAACCAACATGCTTTTGTTTCAATTGCATTGCTTGACAGTATTTTAGGCTCTCATAAAAAAGAAAAAAAAAAGGAACGACACAAAATAATTGAACAAATAGGGGATTGCTGCTTTGCCCTTAATCATTGCTTTACGTGAAATTTCAGATTCTATTTCCCTAAGAGCTTCCCACAAACTGACTTTGTATTTCAGAAGTCATCTGCAAAGCATACTTCACAGTACCTTGACCAATAACAATGCCACTTTCTCTCCAATGAAATAAAAATTCAAGCACAGCACTTCAATATGCCTTTGTAACTGTCTCGAACCTGCTTGTTGAATCAATACTCAAGAACAGAAAACAAAAAGCACTAGTAGCAAGTTTTCTTGGCACTCTATTTCTAAAGACATTTTGAAGAATTATTCTTAGGTACAATAGCTTCAAGAAGCAGACAGTTATTATTCTCACCATTTCAGAATGCAAAAACAACTAAGTGAGCTACCTGAGGATAAAAAGCCTAAAAAAAGCAAGGCTGAATTTGAACTTGGAATCTGAACAGTCTGGGATTTCTTTTTCTTTTTTTCTTTCTGACAAGAAATACAGATGTGTCAAAATTAAAAACTTTGATGCAGACATAGTGAGATTTCATCAACTCAGGATGTCAATTTTAGTTAGAGCCAAAGAGAGAGAAAGATAAAATTACATGCAACTCCAGTACAGCATTCCCTTTGATTTGCATTTGAGATTCAAGCTATTAAGTCAAGTATACCTGAATGACCACCCTAACATTCACACTCTGTTCTGGCAATTGTTTTTTCTACAAAAGATGACGCAAAGGTTTATTATCAAAGTGAAGACAAAAGCTGAATATCTGCAAAATGGGAGGTCATTTTTCATCACCCCTGCTCAAAAAATCTGGCAAGTTTTCAGTTCCAACCAGTCCACTAGACCATCATGTCCTCCAACTATGAGCTAATAATTTCAATCTATTCCTGAAACATATCTGAAACCTAAGCAAACTCAAGCTCAGCCCTGAGAAAACATGGGGTTTTAAAGGAGCATTTGAAGTAAAATGTGATCTACAATAAGGGAATATTTTTTTTTTCCAAAAATTAGCAAAAATCCTGATATATAAGTTTTCAACGTTTTGTAGTACAGTAACCAAAACACCTGAGGCACTTTCCACCCTGGTGCAATGGCACACTGGGCTGTGACAGCTGGTTCCAGTAGATGGAGCTGCGGAAAGGACACGAGGTCCCAGCACCACGTTCTCCAGCAGCTTCAGCAGCAGTCTGACTTTTGGGACAACCTGCCCAATAATCTAGCAAAATTCAGCAAACTCCTTCCTGCTTCTGAACATTTGTGCCAACCTTCTTCTGCACATTCAAAACCTTCTGAAGAGCAATCCAACGACAACCTCTCAGCCTTTGCTGCTGCTATTAGGGCAAACAGAAGACCTAGAAGTCATTTAATATCATTATTGTAAACATATGGCCCACCTTCCCATGCTGGACAGCAAAAAAACCCCGCCCCAAATTAAAAAAAAATAATTTGTTGGTTCATTGAAGAATTATCAAGACAGCTCATAGAAATAAATCTGTACAGAGCTATTACAAATACTAACACATGTATCATTTTGCATCATTGGCAGGTCTAACACACCGTACTTTTTAATCCCACAGGACTTTCCTGCTTTACGTGACCTCCTACCTCCATTCTCTGTTCTAACATTAATAGAGACACCACCAAAAAGTGAGCACTATTGTGTAGCTCATGTAACCTAAAGTTCAGGAAATATTTTTCATCATGGTTTCTGCAAACAAATGTCTCAGGCTGGTATTTGCTGTTTTCAACTTTAAGATGTAGGGGAAGCACGCAAGCAAAGACGGAGCGCACCAACACTTCATGGAAAGCCACAAACAGGACCCTTTACCACTCTTCCAGGCAGAGAAATGGTTTGCTGACCTCGCAAAAAACTGCACTAAGTTTCCAGTCCTGCACAGATGATAGTGCAGACTATTTCAACGGCCTTATGTCAAACAGGGAATCCGCAAACAGGCCTTTAACGCAGCCACGTCTAAAAGCGAGCGCACCGTCCCACCAGGAAAGAACAGCTTCTGAAGAAACAACTCCCTCACATGCAAACAACGGGAGTTTGTGTGTTTTAGGGGCAGAGGGAGCGCACACGTGGGCAGGAGAGGAGGAAGGGAAGCCATCCACCTGCAGCTGGCTCCGGAGGGCCAGCAAAGGCGGCGCCGAGCGCCCGGCTCTCCCGGCCCGGGTGGCTCCGGGAACGGGCCCCGGGCCGCCCCGCGCCCCGGCCGCACGGCCCGGCCCTCACACAGCACCGCGAACCAAAAGGAATTTGCGTAGAGCTGCTAAAGGCTCTCAGGACAGGTATGCAATTAGCTCAAGCTAATGGTTTTGTCTAAGCAATGAAAAAAAACCAACAAAACCCTGCAAGTGCAAGAACCAGTTTGTGCCCCGCCGGTAGCTGCGATGGGTGGGTAAGGGGAGGGAGGGACGGACGGAGCCGCCCCCCTGGACGGCGCCGCTCTGTGCCCGAAGGGCCCGGGTCCGCCCCGCCCGGTGGTCCCGGCCCCACGACCGCAGCGGGGGAGGCGCCGGCCGGCGGGCGTTCAGCGGGGCTCCCGACCCGACCCGCCGTCCCCGGAGCCAGGCGGGCAGCTTACCCGGGAAACCAGCCACCCTCACCCGCTCCGCCGGGGCACCGGCGCCTCCTGCCACCCGCCGCCCTGCTCCGGGATGGGCCTTCCCGCCGCGCCGCGCCCGCTTCCCACCCGGGACGGAGCGTTCCCGCGGCCGCGGGGCCCTTGGCCCGCCCCGCCGGGAGAGACCCCGCTGCCCCCGCGGCCTGAGGGAACGGCCGCGGCCCCCCCGCCCCCCCCGTACCGCGCGTCGCCGCTCCCGCTGTTGGCCGCGCGGGAGTCCATGGAGGCGTCGGGAAGGGCGGCCCCGGCTCCCGGAGCTGCGGGAGGGGAGGCCGGCGCCGAGGGCTGGCGGCGGTGCTCCTGCTGTTCCCCGATGCGGGCGGCAGCCGCAGCCACCTCGCATGGTGTGAAGCAGCGGCGAGCCTCGGCGCATGTTCGGGCAGGGCCGGGCCCCGGCGGAGGGGCCGCCCCCGCAGGTGAGCGGCTGCGGCAGCGCCCGCCCCGCCGCCCGCCCCGGACAGGCCGCGGGGGGTGCCTCGGGCACGGGTTACGGTGAGGCGGCTGGGACCGTCCGGCACGTCCCGCCGTGCCGGTGCAGGACGCGGGGCCGCCGCCGTGGGGGACAGCGGGTTTGCGCGGCTGCTGGCGGAGGAGAGGGAAGGGAGGAGGGAGGGAGGCCCGCCCTGAGCCCAGGCGGCCCCGCCGGCCGCCCGGGGGGAGTGCGCCTCAGTGCTGTTACCTGCTGCAGCCAGAGCCATTAACTCCTCCTGAGAAAGAACAGGAGCAAAATAAAACCCGTATTTAGCCAAGTTCTGAGTTACCCCGCACTCCCTTACCAGCCTGCTTCCAAGAAGTGTTTGCCCAGGTGGAGCCCTCAGCCGGCCACAACGCCCAGCGGGCCTTGCCTTTGCCATGCACCTGTATTTTAAAAAAAATTCTTCATAAACTGAGTTAAAAAGAAGTTAAACCAATTGAAATTAGAAACAGATACGCAATAGTGGGAAAAAAAAATGGTTCTGATTTGCCCATGATGTGGATTATACCAGCCCTGCAGCCCCAGGGTTCGGCGGTGAGGGGGCTGAGCAGCCTACGGCGGGGCGAGGAGGCCGAGGCACAGCACGCAGGGAGCGGCAGGGCAAACAGGAGGGCTGGGCTGGCATACGGAAACAATGGGCAAGTTAATGGGAACAAAGGGCGTGCTACGGTTAAAAAAAGAATTTATTAGCTGAACACTGAGAATGTGGCTCGTGATGTGCAGAAGGAGAGGCAGGCGGCGGGCCCACCGCACGCGCCAGTGCACGGGGCGCAGCTGTGGTGAGAGAGAAGCCCGAGACAGCTGATCAACTTAAGCATGACACTTTAGCATGACAACAGGCAAAAAAAAAATCATTATTTTCTTATTAAACATTTTAGATTCAACGAGAGATGTTTAGGTGCAACAATCTCAAACACTTAAGATCAATGAGGGATGCTGTAAGGAGCGGCGACAAGCACCTTCACACAGCTATTATGGTACAGGTGCAAACCCCACATTCTTCAGCATCAAATACCTAGTCACATACATCTCGGTTTTTGAATTGTGAAACTCATGCATTCCAGCTCACAGCTTTCATAATGGCGAGAGACTTGCTGTGTAGTTCTGCACTTTGGACACAGCCCATTTGCAACAGCCAGTCACATTTCACCTAAAGAACATTTTTTATTAAGAACCACCCTAGGATATACTCTAAATTGCTTTTTGCAGCTTCTAGGAACTCTATGTTTTAGGGACAAAGCTGAAAAAGCTAAAACAGAAGGACAAATTTGCATCCTTAGCTTAAACGCAATTCAAGTTAGTTACTCCCCTGAGCATATTATTGTATGTTCACTAACAGAATGATTATGCTTTTAATATCAGACAGAAAAATAAATATTTTAAGATAAATTAATAGCATATTAAGGAAAATGAGAGAATTTAATTCTATGACTCTAACATTCAACTAGTACTTTTACATACATCCTTTTCAGGATTCTGGGCCACTGGTTTCAACCTCAACCAAGTAATTTATTCAGTGAAAGTTATTACTGGGTGTGGGACCAAGATGGGATTCATACTCCAAACTCCTCAGAACTGTCTGGAACCTGAAGATCCTAGTCTATATTATAAAAGAGCATTTAAGAATAAAGAGCTATTAACAGAGCTTCAGATAAGTATTTAAATAATCTACAAGAAGGATTTTAGCTAAAAAATAAATTGAGCCTTTCAAAATTATTTTTTTTCTGTGTAAGTCACCACACCTGTTCATGTAACACCTCAAGAGAGACTGCATTCCGTGGGAAACAATCCTAAAGACCTTTTGGCTTTGAATACAAGAAATTAAATGCTACATAGTCTCAACAGAATAAATAATGATCTGTCCACACAGGAAAATCAGTCTAAGTGGATCAGGATGAATCCTTTCATTGACATGGGAACTGTCACTGACAGTTTGCAGACACTGTTACAAGGATCTCTTGCTGGCCAGTGCCAGGTGGGACAGACCTCTGAAGTCAAAAGGTAAGAATTTCACCCTGTATTATCACCAAAGTAAATCCTCCAGCAAATATCTTGTGCAAAGCAGCACTTTAAATTAAGTTAAATTAAATTAAGATTAAATTCCTAATCTGTTTCCAGTTATTTGTATAGTCCTGGCGTGCAACTGGCTGCTTATACTAACAGAGGAAACGCCTTATAAAACATCTCTCCTACCTATAGGATACACACAAGTAAAATGGGATAAAATTCATTTTACTCTCCACGAGACTGTCTTTCCAATTACAGTACTTACATAACATGCTATCAAACCCACTGCCTCTTAGAAAAGAGGAAACAGATTAGCATTAACAAGTGGTTTGTCCAAAATCATTTATTAAATCAGCAAGAGATAACTAGAAACAACATCCTGACCTCTTGAACACACATCCAAACAATGGAGCATTTCCCCCCTCTATCAGATAGCTACCTGATCACCTGCTTTAAAAACTAATGCTTTTTGTTTGCAGTTTAAAGTCTAAGGTCCTACCAGCTCTAGTTCTCTCAATTTCAGCACAACAGGAATTCTTAAGTATTCTGAGCAAGGATGGCAGGCAATGCAGCTGGTAGTCTATTTTTTGATATTCATGTTTCTTTAAACAGACTGCAGATGAAAATGACTTCTGTTTCAGGGTATTACTGACCTAGACTTGAGGGTTTGTCACCTGACAAATTAAAAATTCTTTCCCATCTTTTCTACGATAACAGACACAGGCCAAAATTCACTGTGAAGGTTCCCACAAAAAACCACAAGGGATTCTCATCCTCATCTATCAGTCCACAAGCGCAAGAGAAAAATATTTTTACTTTCTTTTTTCCCTTCCCTGACTTATCTCCACATAAGAAACTCCTTAACATTGTCCTGTCTTCCCTTCCTGCATGGGTACTGAGCTACAGTTCTGCAATGAGTGCAGGCAGCAGCTTTCTTCATTTTAGCCTCATAGCTCCCTGGAAGCACAATACTGCAGAGAGTTCAAGAATTCAGTAACACTCATAGAGATAACGAAAGCTCCACTCTACCTACCAAGACGGTAAGTTTCAAACTTGCGCCAAGAAAGTTCTTCAAAACTGTTGATTATCTGCTTTTAACTTGACATTGTCTTGTGTTTTATAATTGCACAAGGCAAACAAACCCTCTTCCTTGTTATGATAAAAAGTGGATGCATCTGAGAGCCAACCTTTGTGTTCACTCTAATTAACAGTGTAATTAAATTCAAGAGTATTCACTGACATGATATGGAACTCCATAAAGAGAAGATGTATGACTTCCATGGCTAATGTTTTGAACAGGCCCGTTCCTTTTCCAGTTTTAACCTTCTATAAATTAAACCTGTAGACTCTATGATATCTAAATATGTCATTCTATCAGTACTGCAAAACCACAAGGTTGCACTTCCGTGCACACAATCACTTTGAAGATTCAGGCTAAAGCATGACTAAAACATTCCCATACTGAAGTTATAATTTTGCTCAATATCCAAATTCAGAAACAGTCAAATAGCTAAATGAAACCATTGAGAAGTTAGTGGGGAAAAACACTTGGCCACATAGCTCTGACAGCCGGATGTTATTTCTGTGAAAAGGTGACAACCAGCAGGTGTGTCAGGTGGCAAAGGATGGCAACGAAGTCCACATAAACCAAAGAAACTAGTAAATCCAACATCAAGGTCTAACACAACAGCTTTTAAGTAGTAAGCAGAAGGGTTAGTATTCTCTGTGACAGAGAATACTGTCTCCTGGCTTAAAGTCCACCATGCTGAAGCAAATGGCATTTTAGGGAACTCCACTCAACCTGGTATGTCAGTTTCCTCATTAAGCACCTTTAATGCCATTTTATTCCTTGTCAATACTTCAGACAATGCAACAGACTTAACATTAATGCCCAGTATGTTCTTCCAATAGTTTCTAGTTAAGCTGCTTCAGCTACATTTCCAATGCAAGTTAACTCAATTGACCAATTAATCTGCTAGGCATTAGATAATCTCTTTACTCTTTTGAGTGCAATGCTATTCTGTGAATGCAATAGAAACTTTCACATGACACAGAACTTCACCATATAGGAAGTTAGAGAAAGGCAGTGAGAAGAGGATATCAGATTATTCAGGATGATTAGCAACCATCTTCAGTTTCATGACAAAGAGCTAAATGGACTGCACCCGCTTTGGAGGGGGGAGAGAGGGTTGAAAGCAGCACAATCCAAGGCAAAGTGTGCCCAAGACGGAAACTTGACGCGGCACAAAAGGAAAAAAGTGGAGAGCCCACAGAAGGTTTCAAATAGCCTCAAAATTGTGTGTGAACCTGGAAAAAATAATGAAGATATTACGTTGCCTAATCCAACTGATGTCTCATTAAAAGAAAATAGGCAAAGCAATTTAGGTCCACTTAAATGGGTATATTAAAACCTAACACTACTGTAACAAAAGGATCAAAGACACATGTAAATGGTTGTTGGGACTCCTAAACCTCTATTCCTTGGTACTCTATTCCTTGACATAGAGGAGATACTATGCTGCCAGACATACTTGGAACAATCACATATGCTGGGTCAAACTAAAGGTTTCTTAAGCCCAGTATGTTGACAGCAGCCAGTAAAGGACACTGACTTATCTTCACAGATAAATCTTAAGTATCTAAACATTTGGGCTTTGCAACCCTTGTACAGGCAAAAAAAATCCTTGGATGAGAACAGCCTCGGTTTTCTTTGAAGCTGCCACAACTCCTAATGAAGCCAGTGACAGCTGGGATTAGTGTGCACTTCAGCTGACCTCAAGATTCAGGGAACTTTTTTTCTCTAAAAATTAACCTGCTCCCATCAGACCACAAGTCAGAACAGTTTATACTGTTTGCATTACATTTACATGTCACTTTACAGCTCATGGCACCCTTTCGAAAAGATAGGCAAACAGGTCACACATATGTACTTAAACTTTATTTCTTCATAATTACAGGCTATTGTTAGAATTTTTAAACAAAAGGGAAGTCTATAAATAGAGGCTAATCCCACCTGAACAAATTTAAAAAAAACCAAAACAAACAGTTAAAACTTCATAAAGTAATGCCATTTAGCTCACAGCAGTGGTTTGTTGGTAGTCTGGGTAAAAGTACTATAGTCAGAGTCAGTAACATGAAATGTAACATCAAATGACTCAAAACTTTAAATTCCATAAAGGAAAGCAGGAATATATATATAATATATACATATAATATTGTGTTGGTCCACTGAGTATACATTTTTAACAAAAGATAAGAAAGTATGTAATCCAGTTAAGCATACGATTTGCAAGATTAGTGTACACTCATTACAAAGATGTATAGATAAGTTATTAACTATTTAATACTTGCAAAATTTTAAGTTACTTTTTTGAGCAGGTGTTTAAATGCTCATTTCCCAGTGCAAAAGAAAAAAAAATCCCAGTCCGGTTACCCATTTTTCCTGAAAAAATTGAAAAATACAAACTTGTGCAACAGCAGCATTGATAGGTAACGGGAAGAGCTTTAATATACTGAAGCATGGCCGAGTTCTCCCCCTTCCCTCCCCAGTGCTGTGTGTTGAAACACTTCCATTTCCTCTACAGAAATACCACAGGTTAAAAGTGCAAGAAAAAAACCCACAAACAACAAAACAATCTCTTGATGTTTATGCTGCTGCCATTTTTCTTAGATAGGGCAAAAAGATTATTCTTTGGGGAATTAATTTAATGAAACTGATTCTCCAGAAAAGAGTTCTTTCAAAATGAACAATAAGTTATTTTCATTAAGTTACTTTCATTAACATTCTATCAATCCTACTCTGACTCAGTGACCATTCAGAAATTATTCAGTTTAAGGTGCAACTATCAGTTGGCATTCAATAAATTACATATACAGAAAACAAACGTGGTAAAAAATAAAATAAAATCAGACTACCTGTTTTTTCTTTCTATTCTCAATCTTATTTCAAATTGAACTTATTAACTTGCCAGTTCAGCTGCATATTTCACAGGCAAAAGTGGCCCAAACAGCAGTGAGGTCTCACAATTTGACAGTCATCTTGGCAAACAGCAGATGCACGTGAATCTTCAACTTAACTGCTTTATAAAACAAAATAACAGGTCTGTTCTTAAAAACTATGACCATGCAAGAAAAGCATTAAAGTTTTCAGAAAGACACACCCTTTCTGACTTAGATTCCATGAAGATTGTTATTTCAAATCCAAAGGTAGAATCTTCAATAAAGAGAAAAATCTATATGCATACATATAAAATGAAGCACTCCACAACTCTGACATTACTAAAATCTCTTTAGAAGGACAAAAGGTTTCAAATGACTAACTGCTTGATGGGAGACAGTCAGCCACGACAGAATAATTGCTATATTCACTTTATGCTCAATTACCAACTGCTGACAGATTACAGTCCAACTACAATCTCACTATCTGCATTTTAAACTGATTTGCTTACAGCTGGGAAAGTACTTTGTTCGCCTGAAAACTTGAGAGAAACTGAATGCTAAACTTAACAGTTATTCAAACAATAACCAAAAGGATTGAATTCAGCAGAAACATTCACAACACTTTCAGAAATTAAAAACCTTTCATAGTTTTCTTGAATATATGTATTTTCTGATTAACATTTAAATACGTTAGGTATTCAGGAAGAGGGACAAAACAGTTGACGTAAGACAAAAATCTTATTCTAAACTTCATGCTTCTGATATTTCAGATTTACTGAGTGCAATAGCCAGTTCCAAGTCTTCTTGCTCTTGCTGTTTTAGTCTTGCCAATCTTTCTTTCTCTTCTCTCTCACTTTCCCTCTTAGCCCATTCAATCATGTCTTCCTCAGTAGAATACTGCATTTTTAAAAGACAAAATAAACCAGATTAATAATACAATGATAACCAACACTGCCCAAGTCCTTGATTTAAGGTACAATTATAGTTTTTTAAAAAAATTCTATATAGTCTAGTCTTCAAATATTACCTGTTTTTTAATTTTAATACACTATTAAGATTAGCTTAGTCTAAGGTTTAACATTTAAGAACTGCATTGAAGCCATCCAATTGATGTATTTTTATGAAATACGCCATGTTTCAAAAATTCTGTATTGTTTCAAAGAAGTTACTGAGTCAAAAGTGCTATAATTAAAATTTGATTTTATTTTGGATTAAAAACAGTCTATACAGGAAATATTTTGAATAAATCGGGAGAACATTTTGCAAAATACACCCCTATCCATACAGTGGGACATCCTGATTTACCCTTCTTTCATTAGAGGTGATTTTTCCAGGTGACAATGATTGCAAAGAATTAGCTGTAGAATGACTGTTTTAGTTGTGTAGACAGAAAATAATTCTGCCAAGAAACAGCAAAATAATAAGGTAACCATACGGTTAGAAGCCTAGTAGTAATACAGAGAAAAGTCAGTGTGATACAAGAGAAAAAAAAGCAACAAAAGAACCGATTATTTCCACGTATATTGATGTGAACAGAACGTGAACTAAATTTCTGCGGCACAATGATTATAAATCAGAGACAGTTAAGGGTATTAGGATAATCTTTTGTATTTTATTTAAGACAAAGTTTGTTTCTTGTCAGCATGCAGAAAAACTAAGAGGTAGGTGAAGCCCTTGTCTTCATGAATGTCCCCACGTTAAGTTTGAAACAGTTACAACATACTCCAGCTAGTTTCTGCTTTGAGCTGCTGCTTTGGCAAATAAATGTAGAAAAGCTTGAGTTTTCTCCATAGTTCACTTAGTATTTTCAGTAATTGCAGCTGGAAAGGAATACTTTTTCCTTCAAAAGACAATGAACATTTTTGCTTTCTCCTCCACATTTCACATTCTCTCCTCCAAACTGGCTTCTCAGTCCCTCTCACTAATAACAGCAATCAATAACAGCATTTCAGAAATTATCATGCTACAAGACACATCAACCAGTGCAAGTCAATTTTGAGAGCCTGTCAATCCTCAGTTTACTTCAATCAAGCATACAGTTTATTAGGCCTGAAAATAAAAAAAAGCAGTATGATCAAGATACTGTAAATGCAAATGGCATTTAACAGGTATCAAGCTTGAAAGTGAGATGATGCCTTTCAAAACTCCTACTTGCAAAAGCCCAAAAGAAAAAAATAACAGATATAGGCATGCACAAACCTTTAGATTTGCTTCTACTGCTTGGACACCACGACTTCTATGAAATGGATTCTGGTTATAAAGAGACACTTACTACTTTTTACTTCATTGTACATAAGTTTGGAATTTACTAGCCATTCAAAACTTCACCAAATTATATTTCATTAACTTACACTGTTATGAGGCTGTTTATCAATATTTCAGTACATTAAAATTATGACCAAACAGTTCAGTGACAGCTAAGTTAAACTCACACCTTTTAGTTTATTTTTAATTGGATTGTTATCAGTGTTCTTGTTTTAGATGCACAATTTAAATCTGCTGCATGCTTTAAGAAAACAGATAAACCCTAGAACACAGATATTTTAGAAGTCCTATTGTCTAAAAGCTAGGAGGCCTCCATGAAAACACTCACAAAACCAATGCAATTTAAACATTAAACTACAACATTTTGCAGTATTTTGTTTTAGGACAGCCTCAGCTGTAAATACTGTTTCAACTGGAAGCAAGATCCCTTTTGTACATGGGATATGTTTTAATATTTTAAATTAGACTGAAGACTTCAGTGTGAACAATTCAAAGCTGTCATTATACTGAAACAAATGTAAAAAGTGTTTACTCACAGTACTGAAGTTTGCAAAATTGTTGGGGTCAGCCTCTTTACTGATGCTGGTGGGAGCAAATGGATCACAGAATAGATCTGCTTCTTGTTCTTTGGGAATGTCTGGGGTAGGGAAAGGCTGAAATGGATCGCTCGGTTTAAAGGAATCTGAAGAGTCTATTTGATTGATAGGTCTTTTCCCTTAGATTAAAATGAATTTAAAATGAATTTAAGATAGCAGGTAATAACATGCCAAAAAAAAACAAATTCAAAAGCTACTTGGAATGCAACCTCTTCTAGTGAACTTAGTGGAGCTGCAATGACTTCAGAGGAAGGGTTGCCAATTTAAAAAAATCAGGGCATGGTCCGGTTTCTTAAAGGGTAATCAGGTGAAAAGGAACACACATATGTTAATGGTTCAAGAACACAGTTCTTGAATATACTAATTCTAAGGAATAATGAAAATACTAGTTATTTTGGGAAGGGATTTCTAACAGTTTTGAGCCCCTATTCTATCAGCACAGTATTTTTTTCTTCTGCTTATCAACTGCCAGTGATCATTCCAACAATGCTCTTTTATCATATTTGTTTGGATCAAGTTAACACAATTCCATTCAGAGACTAGAAATATATTTGTAAGTCCTTAAAACACTGTGTCCCCTCACTATGCTAACAGCTGGAATCTCTATAGTTTTTAAACTAACAGAACAAAGGAGTATGATAACAAGCAATCACAAGTTTAACTATTTTGTTAATCCTTGCCTAAGTAGTCGCATATGTAACAGAATCAGGCAAAAGCCCCCAGTTATCTTGTTCTTTTTTCAGCTTAACCCCAGTCAGCTTTCAACACCTTTCAGGACATTAACCCAAATTCTTCCAAGAACAGTTGAGATGAATTTCATCCCACCATTCTCTCCATATGTTACTGCTTACAGAAAAGGTTTCATTGCAGTTTCTTGCATTCAACTAGCAGGTTCAGCAGGTGCTTCTGTTGCCATTTTACATTAAAACTGCAGAATCTAACTCAAGTGCTTCTTATTTTACATATCACTGTTGCAAGTTAGTCTAAAAATTCTTCCATAGACCAAAAGAGATTCTAATTTGACAATGATTTAGAGAATACTCCCTCAGGAATATACGATTTACTTGCACACTTCCCAGGTAAGCTTGCCATGACAGCTCTCACTCACTGATCATGTTCTAATAGTGGCAAACAATGTATGTCTGTTTCTTGAATAATGTGGGAGAAGCAGCTCCATATGACATCCTGGGAATTTTATTTCTGCATGGGAAGGCTTAATAATTGTAAGAATACAAAACAGTCTCCAAATCTGCCCATTTTTTGGTGATATTTTTCATGAAATGGGGGTGTTTATAAGTATTTAGACAGGAAAGGGATTTCAGAAGCAAGTAAATAGCCCTTCTGCACGCTTTCCAGCAGTGTGAAGAATTAAGAGAAAGATATTGGGGCATTTATTTGAAAAATAAATGTTTTGAATCACACCAAGGCAGTAATTAAAACCAAAAACACTTAAGTATCTCCATTTTTTATTTCCATTAGGAAAAGTTTGTTGGGAATGGTTATCGAGATAACCACAGTATCATATTTAGTATGTGCCAATCAAAACAGGCTACTTCTCTCTAGTTATCTATTGATAAGGTTGCTGTTGTCCCACCACTAGAAGCTTTAGAATCCACATATTCTAAAAATGGATCTGTACACCACATCATAGCCACTCCCATACCATGAAGTCAGAAATCCTCTTTTTGTTTTAAATAAGGACCACAATAAGAGGAAACACTATCAAACATTCAGTCCTGAGTTAATGGTTGCACTTGATGATCTCAAAGGTCTTTTCCAACCTAAATGATTCTATGATTCAATTTATCATCACTTGTCACGTCACCTGTTTTAATTTTGTTTACAATGAAACCAATTAATTGCAAGGCATAAGCATGAACCAGATCTCACACCAACATTAGAAACTGAACAGCTGAGTTTAATACTAAATTTTAATACTCCTATACTGTTCCTCTTTTGAGAAGGAAAAAAAAAAAGAAAAAAAAAAGAATACATGTTTAAGTTTCACACTACAGTCTTCCAGACACCCTGTTTCATCCATATAGCATAGTAGTGGAAAAAAATGATGCAATAGTTTTTAAAGAAAATGAAACAAAGGACAGAACCTTAAAAAGGAATACTAATAATATAATTTCAAATCTATGCAAAAGAAAACCCTGAGAGTAAGGAGTCTGTTGTACATGGGCTTGTTGCAACTGCAAGAAGGTGGTGTTATCTTTGATAACCATGGCCTTTTCTGGAAAGCAGAATGGTTTGTCTCACAGAGTAGGCCAGAGGACCCTGCTATCACTGAACAGAATACAGCCAATGTATTAGTAGTAAACTCAGGTTTCCTGTGCCAGGTTTACTACTACAGACCTCTGGCAAGGCCACCTGTAAAAAGTTAATTTGAAAACCCAAGACAGTCATTTACCCCTACTTAATTCATTTTGCATTAAAATCAGAAGTTTTGAAGTGGATAAAACACACTGTAAGCATAACTTAATGCAAGATTCACAGTGTATAACATGAGCGACCATTCAATCTGCAGCCATGCTATGTTCTTGCAGATACTTGTAGTAATATCTCTATTTTTTCCCCGTTTTCTAAATCCTTTCGCTCTTCAAAAAACCTACAATCCCAAACATTATGCAAAATTTAACTCTGAGGAAACCAGCTCAGGAACAGGAACAGACTTGTTTCACATTTTGCTCATTCAATCCTAAATTCAGATGCTTCACCATCCCCTCATAATTATTGTCTCGCTGCCAATATTGAAGCAGCTAACAGTTAACAACATCTCAGTATCAGCTCTTACCAGGTGGTGGTGGACAGGGCCTTGTGGGAGTTCCTGTTTTAGGGGGCAACGCAGGAGGAACATCCTCATTTTTAGCTGGTGGTTCCTCAAATAGGTTTTTAGTTATGATCACATGGTTGACAGAACCTGATGTGGAAGAGCTAAAGGGATCTTCATTGTTGGCCTTCAACAAAGAAAACAGCAACATAAACGTTTTCAGTACAATTCTGTTATACTTTCCTTTTTCAACAGTGCAGTATTTATCTAGAACTGAAAATCTGGACTACGACAAAAAGAAAACAATCTTGTTTGGTTTTACACATTATCATCCACATATTCCAGGAGACTTGAAAATAAAGAAAAGTCAGGAATGGTTAGTGTGTACAGCAATATAAAGTCAAGTGTAGTTAAACACGCAAAAGTCATACTTTTGCTGTTAAACTCAGCAAATTAAAAAAATAACAATAATTATAATATCACTTCAAATATAGAGAAAATACTTGTAAAGCCACAAGAATTACATTGCATTCTTCACAGTGGAATTGCAGGATAATTTACTATAAACACTCTTTTTTCAAGCAAGTCAGCCATTGTAATTCTTTTATAGTGGCAAAACCATAATGAAACTGTTGCTAGAGAGAGTAAGCTATGTCTCGTCACTGCAGAGTTTCATGCATTTTCTATGAGTAGCCGTAGCTTCACATTACCTTTGACAGCACGCTGAAGTCAGCAAAGCCACTTCCAAAGGATTCGTTTCCAAACAGAGAGGCAAAAGGGTCTGTAGCTAAATAGACATACAAATCAAGCAAAGAGAACGAAAAGTTAAATATGAAAGAGACTGAAAAAAATCCCACAACAAGAAAAGTGGCTGTTACATATTTTGCAGCATAGACTAATTCAAGTGAAATATTCTGAGGTGGGCGCTTCAAGTTAGTAAGTAGCTGTTACAAAAACTCTTAAACTGTTAACTACCTATTAAGAATAATAGTTCTCCTGAACAGGCAGCAACTCAGAAGAAATACTGGTATTCTAATTTCCTACATGAAAAAAAGTTACATTCCACTGAAAGTAATCACATAACCATACTACTGGATGTTCTGCTGAAATACATGCATGTATACACACAGAGGTATTTTTTGTGTGCATACACCCATAAATATACATATGCAGACGTATACATGAACACGAACAACAGCTCACCTCTGACTGTATGCCCACTTATGGAATGAAGTATCTAAACCTCCTATCTTCTCAGTCTAATTCAACAGTACCCTGTCATTCTTCTGTGCCTCAAAATATGTAAAACCTGCTATTCTACTGTAAAGTAAGGAATGCACTGTCTTTAGCCAATGCTCGCTTCTACATCCTAGAAAACAGCATTTTTTTCCCCTACAATCAAACTGAACAGGTTTACAATACGAAATCACGCATGCATTCATGTTTTGGATTACCACTTATCAGTGCAACTTGGGGAAAAATGGGAGATCAGTCTTCCTTAACGCACCTTTAGCCCTCAGATAAGAGAGGGTCATCACAAACTTTAACAGTAAATGTTCTTGACAAAGTAGTTATTCTATCCCACATCTCCTCTTGTAGTACAAAGTATCTTGTATGTTACTTAGAAAGTAACGTGGAATTTCTAAAGATAATTCTAATGGGAAGCCGTACAAACCACTCAGATAGTCATAACACTCAGATCACGATATTATACCAGTTTTAGGCAAGGCAGAGGAACATATCTGTGGAATCAGTCTTCAGTGATATGCACTACAGATAAGACAGTTTTGTTTTCTAAAAACAGCCCCTTGCAAACTTATGTCATACTTTATAAGAAAATTAATAAAATGCAGGAAGCCCCCAAAAATGCTCCATTGCAAATTCAGTTAAAAAAGAAGACTAGAAACACAAGTAAGCAAGAGCAAATAAAAATATAACCCAAGAAGCCTGATGTGTATAATTTACTTTTACCTGGATCACTTGATGTAGTAACAGTTGTTCCACCAGGAGCAAAAGGGTCATTCTTCTTTGATGTCTCTGTCTAAAATTAAAAATTCCTTTGGAGTGAAATGTGTTTTTCAGCTTAGAAGAGTCCTCATTCTAAGAATATAATCACAACTTATTTTAGTGTAAAAGTTTTAAGATAAAATATTTTGGAAGTAGCTTTTATCAGCATCAGTAAAAGAGTCCATTAACAGAAAATCCTCCTCAAAACAGTGATTAATGCTTTCAAAGGATGGAAAAAAAAGGTACAATATGTGCAATATACTTGGTAACAACTAATGCAAAATTTCAGAATATCTACCATTCATTTTGGTCTCAGATTTCTACAACCAGAGCCATCTTCATGAAGACATAATCACAAAGCATTTAGGATGAATACAGAATTCCAGTTCAGCAATCAAGAATCTCTCAAGAATCTACTGCTAATCCTACACCACAGCTCTGACCATGCCCCTCACTCTTCCCCGCGCCCCCCCCCCCCCCCCCCCCTTCTGACTTCTCTTATTATCAGACTGCAATATGACCAAGAATTGGTCATATTAGAATATATCAAGACTTGGAAAAGGATAGTGTGCTAAGTACTGAAGATTGTAGAAAAGTAATGTTTAAGATTGGAGGTACTGGCTGTGGTGTGTAATATGACCTTGAGGCCTGCATGATGTGCACATCACACAGAAGGACACGACCACCACTGTTAGGTGCAGAGATTTCTCACGATCTTGGCTTCAGTTTGTGGGTTCGCTTCAGGCATTCCACAGCCACTTAACTTGCTTCCTAATCCCCCATGTATCTTTAATTTTTATACATGTATACACACGTTTTATACACACACAAAATTGGAAGTGAGGCATGAACAAAAGCAGCACTGAGAAGGAAAGGAGATGGCAAAAGGATGGAAACAAACTTATGGCATGAAGAATTTCAGCTTCTTAGATCATTTGTCTATCAGCCCTAAAAATTACTTCATCTTGATCAAGTTCTATCCTATATGAGAGAAGGCTTCATGCCCAACCCTACCTTATTTTAGGCTCAAGACTGATCAGTAACTGCTCAGTTGCAATGTGAACAGCTAAAAGTTACATTGAAGTACACTTGAAAAAAGTGAATTCAGTAAGAATCTCTGTGTTATGAATGGGCATCAATGACTTCTTAAAAAAGCACAGCAAAACCTGAACATACACCTACAGAACAATTTGACTTTTCAGGGGGGAACCCCCATACCACATCAGATTTGAGATAAGATACACAACATACTTATTGATCCTATAAGCCCTAGAGGCAAAAATCAAGCCTCAACAAAACTTGGTAAGATTAATCTTTGGTTTCTTTCAACTTTTAGTAAGTTCCACCAGCTATCAACAGAGCTTAGTTCATTATTCTCAAATGTTCTTACCTGTGGAGCAATGAAACTCCACACTGACACATTTTAAAAATGTTTTTATTTTACTTCTATTTAATCTTTGACTATTTCTAGTAAATAAGACACAAAAAAGACAAGATAGCACCATGACGCAGGAGACAACCTTTTATCTATATGATTTCTAAATATCAGCTTTTCAAGGCATTCCAAATGTACAAAATAGTTTGTCCACATAATATAAGGAATTAAAAGGTGTGCTACCAAACTTACTGTGGTATTATTACTGTTGTCTGCACTGCTAAATGGATCAATGCCAGCAGTCACAAAAGGATCAGTGGAGGATTGTTTGAAAAAACAGTCAGCTGCAAAAGGATCTGAACCTTTGAAGGGATCACCACCAAAGGGATCTAAAAAGTAAACATACCATTAATATTTCCCCTAGCTTTAATGAGCTTGATATCTTAAAACCTAAACAATATATTGCTTTTTTTCATACTGCAAGGTGACACATTTAAGACCAAGGATCTCTGACGTACAAAATTAATCTGTAAATAATTTGTATTCTGTGATTCAAAACATTAGACAAGCCAACATCTTCTGCACATCATGAAAACTTTGAATTGTGCCAGTGGTTCAGTTCCAGTCACCTGAGCATCTAAGTTCTTTAACCAAGCCCCCTAAAAATGAAGCATTTTACAAAACCTAATGCTTCTCAGAACTCCCCTACCTTTCTCTTCTTCACTGTTTTAATATAGCATTCCAAGTGGCCATTTTGCTTTTTTGTCACCAGTTAACTCCATCCAGGACCAAGCGAATAATGCAATGACATTGCCTATACAGCCAGTCTAAATAAAGACTTCCCACCTTTTTCAGTACTTAGTTCTAAAGAAAGCTGAGAAGTTAAGAGCTTTTAAATGAGTACACTCCCAGTTCTTTACATACAAAAAAGGCAGCAAAGTGAACAAAAAATGTTCACCACTGTCACATACTTAAATCCCAGCTAAGGATACTTCCAACAGCAAGAGAGAAGCTCATTGGCAATGGGTTTCTCTGAAAAGCTTTAACATAAGTAGCCAGCTGATACTGCCATACATCTGTCTATCCTATGGTGACTTTTTGGGTCACGTCCACCTTTTTTATGCTGAACGTGGTGACACTTTCCCCCCACATACTCTTCTACTAAAAATCATTTAGAAGAACAAACACATTAGAAATTAAAAAGCCACTTACCAATTTTCCCAAAAGGATCATCTTTGAAGGGATCACCTGTTTGTTTGTTTAAAAAAAAAAAAAAAAAAAAAGTTACTTGTCATGAAGCATTATCAGTTGAGGTCTTTTGGATACAACCTCATTTCTAGAGCTAGAATTTAAACAACTGTCTCTGAGGAACACCTTCCCTATTTTCAGTGGAACTACAAGAGCTAGTATCGGACAAAGCAAATATCCTTTAAGTAGCTCATTACCATCACCAAATACACACAAAAGCAGCCATCTCAAAGATGCATTTCTGTTGGCTTGTAAACACCCACATTATGCAGTATTTATCACCACAATAATCCAGGCTAACCATGGATAGAAGCATAGCCCAGTTTTGATTAATTCTCATAGGTGCCATGGATAGTAGCTCCTAAGTGCTCATTTCTGGACTGGATGCATGGTCCCAATGGCATCAGTTCTAGTCCCTCATCTGCATCTGATAGACACAGATACACTGTCTCTTGGCTGTAGGTATCTACCCCTGAACACACAGAGCACACAAAGCCCAAAAGGTTAACAGACATACCCTTCACCTCTGAAAGGCCTTGTCATGTGCTGTAAGTAGGACCACTTCAATATAAACAAAGCAATATCTACACAGAAACACTCAAGCTGTTTTAAATTAGTTTAATTTATTCATCAGAAGTATTAAATTGGCACTGACATTCTTCCAGAAGCCAAGGGATCTGAAACAAATTTAGCTTATTTTCCTTTCAAAGTGATATGAGTAAATTGATAAGACCATGTCAATTCTGAAAGCATGTGAAATCATATGTGGTTGAGAACACCTGCTTCACCAGTTAATTCAAATTAACTCCCTTTCTCCAAGTGCCTCCATATAGACAGATCACTTCTTCCAACATAAAAGAAAAAAATAAAAGCAGAGCAACAGCAGTCATAAGTAGCAAGTTCTTAAAATAAAGCATAGCACTTGCACAAGACGAACAGATGGAGCAGCTCCACATTACCTTTTTCTGAGTGCCAAACTCACCACAAGTAGGCCACAGCCATTCATTCTCAGCCACCCACACCCTCCCCACACCACAGCTCACTGAACCCTCAGTTGATCCATTCGTGGATCTGTGCTGCAAATTAGATCAGTGGCACCACATGTATCACAAGTTTGTCCACACCTTTAAGGCCAAAATGCAAACGAGGAGGGAGATAATATAAGTTCTTAGGCAAAGCAGTGAGGGAAAGGTGTAATTTTCACAGCTAATTAGAAACTCCACATGAAGGAAGGAGAACCACCCTGGAACTCTCATTTCTATCACGTCTATTTTTGTAATGCTACTGGCTCCACACTCCTGTCACTCAAACATCTTCACATTTATTCTATAAAGAGCAGTTCCAAGGTGAAGATTAGCCCGAGATGTGTTTATATAAGACCTGTTTCTGCAAATCTGCACTTAGAAGTTTACTTACTGCCAACAAAAGGGTCAGACTGGAAGAACTCTAAGTTGGCTTCAGAAACTAGATCAGGCAATGGATGAGATTCAGCATCAAATGGATCTTCCTGGGCAATGCGAAAGAAGTAGAGAAAGGTATTAAATTTTTAAAGACATACAGGATAAAAAACACTTATGTCATCTTGTATTACCATTTAGTAGTTTCTTAAAGCTGAAAAAAAGAGACAGCTAGAATTCTACATAATTCATCAATGGAGATCCAAAATATTTCTCAACAACTACTTGTCTACTATATGAGATGAAATGTTTTTGTGACATCACACTAAATAAAGTAAGTAGTGACAATTTTATTTCTCTGTTCTTTTCTGTCCATGGTGCAAGCCTGAAACAGTTTAACCGGGATTTTTTTAATGTACTTTTTCCTCCCCCAAATCTGAATAAACTCACTTTTTTGGTAATTGTTGCAGCTGGGGTCTCTTTCTCCTCTTTTACAACAGAGGCTGTTGTTTCAGGACTATTCCTCATCTACATAAGGATAAAAAGAATTCACCATAAATAAATAAAAATTATATTGTGTAGTCTTCTGTTAAGTATTAAATAGCTAAAAAAAATATACTGAGGGATACTTCAAGAGGTTCATACTTATTATGGAACACACCAAAAAACCTCAAGACATCAAGAATCTACTGGGACATAAGGAGGGACATGTGAGGCAAGACAGCTTTAAATTTTTAGTACTATTGCTTATTCCATCTTGTTGCACCAGCTGGAGACAACTGTTCTCCCTTAATGTTAATTCTACTATTCTGTTTATGGTATTTTACTTTGGAAACAAATACATAAAAATTTCTATTGATACTTTCCAGCCAAGCTAAAATTGACTCCTTTTCTGCTTATCAACTTTCAGATTGCAGAAACACAGTCCCTTAGATCACCCCCCTGAAATTTCACTTGTGCAAGTGTTTAAAAACAATCAATCTTCAGCTTCACAGCTGCACTGCATCATGATCAAGCAGAGAAAACACTACTCACTGGAGACACACTGCTTATTTGTTCATCTTCTGCTATACTTTCAGCATTCTCATTAAGGTTAGCAGTTTCACTACTGCTGTTGCTAAGACTAGAATGATCCACAGTTCCATTAACAAGTGTATTATGTGGCTGAGAGTGCCAACTAAATTGATTATTTTCCAGTTCTTTCAGCTCAAGAAGTTTCGTCTGCACCTGTAAACAAAAATAATGTATATGCATCAGTATGGCAGCACAGAGAAGCTATTATATGACCAGTCCCGATGTATGTCTTAAATTCTTCCTTTCAAAGGCAAAGACAATAAACCCCATGTTCTTTCAATCAAAGGGTAAAATATGACAGATAAGCACAAGTCTGATTTAGAAGAGGTGCAATGTGGTTGAAGGACAGACCTGAGAACCTTCTCATGTCAAGGAAGTAGACTGCATCCCTGGCAACATCCAGACTTGTTGCTTTATTTCTACTCAAACTCAGAAGAAGAGCTGCAAAGCTTTCAGGGGGGGTTGTTTGTTTAGTTTTGTTTGGCGTGGTTGTTTTTTGGTTTTGTTTGTTTTTTTAAATTATGTATTTGCAATTGCCTTAAAGTCTAAACTAAAAAGGCCACTTTATCAGAATTCTCATCTTCCAAGAAGGAAAATCACAAATTCATTACCTTTTCCCACATGACTTTTGAAGTCTACAGAACCCACAGTATATCTTCCTAAGCAGTTACATTCACATGCTATTATTTCAGCAATATGCTTAGTGCAGTGCCTCACAACAAACATTTACAACCAGCCTGCCAGTTACGAAGAAATTACTGGATTTGGCAGATTATGCAGAAGGATAAACATAGTTCAGGTATTCAGGTGTCTAAATCCCACCAACTTCTGCTAGGTCAATCACGTAATAAGAGTTTTCATTGCCTTGTACATGTCACAAATCAGGTGGCGGCAAAGACACCACCAGGTGTCTTTCAAATACACTGACCTCAGACCAACCATTAGATAATCTTGCCTAAAGCACCAAAGCACCTACTGTTGTGAGCCAAGAGCAATAAAATCAGGAGTACTGATATAAAATCTATCAAAAAAAATATATGTTTGTAGTACAGTCAAACATAACCACTTCTATTATCAGCCTCGAATCTGTTCACTGCAAGTACATTAATAATGAAACAGCACAAGCTTCTCTCTACCTGTGACGAAACGATGGAAAATCCATTTGTTTACTTCTAAGTTTCTAAACCTCAAAGCCAAATGTAAAAGTTACAAATATGTTATAAGGCTCAACAGAAGTGTTCTTGCATGAACACTAGCAGCGGAAGTCTTAAGAGAAAAATAAACAAATGTTAACAAGTTACAGATAGTAACTGTGTGAAATGACCAACCCAAAAGCCAGCCATTTCTGGCGTTCAAAGTTAATGGGAAGGATTTTCATGTTGTTTTAACTTGATAAAGATGTGACTGACTAATAGACAGCTGGCAAGTCAGAGAAGGGGAAGAATGATGAGGAAAGGGTATACAAGCTAACGCATCACTGAAGTAATAATCACTGATTACAACAGGAGCTGAAAGTATTCCTTTAAAACAACAGCAGATGTTTCAAAGCACGATGCTTAAAAACCAGTGCAGCCACCTCCCTGCTTCTCAGTATCTAGTCTCAGCCCAATTTATTCTTACATTCACCTTACTTTCCCCCTTCAGCAATACACTAAGTAAATGATATTAGCAATTTTATACCAATTCACATCAATTAAAGAAAAGTGAGAGCATGCCTCAGGCCACAGCTGAGGAAGAAAGCTTAAATAACTACTGGACACAGAATTTAAACCTGCGTTATCCATTTTTCATTCATTACATTAAGATAAATTATTTATGAAATATAATAAATTAATCCCTTTTTATTAACAACACAGAGAAAAATCATGAAGTATCTTGAGTGACTTGAGTCAGCCTCTAAGAATCCTAACAGCTGCTAGCACAGAACACATGTGTAAGCAGCTAAAGCCATGAGCAAACAGTGAAGGAAAAAGAAAACAACGCCTTCCCCTTAAGAAAAACCACACTAAAGGTTGTCAGCTAAAAAAAAACCCAAAACCTTTCGGGGGGGTCTTTCACATTGCCTTACTGAATTGATTTCCTGTTGTGAATCCTGCAGATGTTGCTGAAGAGGTCCCAGCTGTGCTTTCCCAGACTCTATGCAATGCTCGAGCTCTGCAGTTTCTTGCTGCAGGCGACTCAGCTCCTCTTGAGCTTTGGTCAGTTCATCTTCATATGCTGAAATCTTTGATTCCTGGCTTGTTATTTCAGCCTTCAGCATGGCAATCTAAAGCACGAACAATACTTCAAAGCCAAATAAAAAACCCAAACCAAACACACGTCCAAACACACCCAAATACTATTATTTATGATCAGAAAAAGTAAAAACCTCATAGCTATTGGAGAGATTATAAATCATACCTGAAGGAAACATTAATGCCCTACTAGTGTCATTAAGATCATAGTATTCTAGCTGTTTTCCTGACCAGCTCAGATATTTAAATCTACATAACCGTAAGATTTTTTTTAATGACTAAGAAATCAGTCCCACTAATTAGTGCTAATTACACTTATTGCATTATAGTTTTGCCTTATTTGTTTGCACTTGACCTTATTTTTTTGCAAGTATATCTGTATATTTGTTGACACACTGGTACTGAATCAGGTCACTGAAATGAGTGACGTATTTCCTATAGTATTATGGTTCCAAAAATCTTGACACTTAGGCTGTTTATTTGTTAAAGTCTTTTTCTCTTGCCCCAGCAACTGTAATATTGCAGGGCTGCATTCTTTAAAATGAGGCATTTACTCTTCCCAGGGCCTTAGACACTAGACCTTACCAAATGGGCCTCCTCTGCACACTTCTGCCTGATATCATTCAGTTGTTCTTCCAATTTGGCCTTCTGCTCATCGAGATCATTAAGGGTTTCTTGTGCTTCCTGTTTCTGAGCTTGCAGCTTTTGCAGATTACTGCTCTCCCGCTTTACTTCATCTTGTAGATCCTGTAATAAAACAGATTAGCTTTGCATTTGTTCCCCCTCTCCTCTTAACTCCTAAATCCCACAGTATAAGCTGTGGTACTAATTCAGATTTCAGAGTATCAACAAATTACCTTTCAAAAGCCAGCATTTATAACATGTCAGACAGGTAAGTAACCTCAAATTCTAATTCTAAGACATTAAAATAATGAGGTTGTTTACTTTTTCTTTAGTAAAAATAATCTCACTGAAATATTGAAGATGGTGCATCGAAACAAGAGACCCGAAATATTGAAGATCGTGTATCAACACAGAGATTAACTGTTTTACAGGAAGGCCAGAGTTTCATTTTGAATTTACAAGTCATCTTTATTCAGGCTGTTACATTGTCTCTCTCCTTTTTAGCAATATGTTTTACTGAGTTCCTTAATGATAGAAATTATTTATTCTGCTTCTTCCCCCTCCAAAAACACATGGCCAAAAATAGGAACTTGTTTTAGCAACACGGTAAAGAACCAACCAGTGCATTATTACCCCACATGCACCCCCTTCTAGAGCATCCCTGCCTCTGGTTTTGCAAAATTCAGTCAAAAACTTATTTTCCATTTAACAGTACTGGTAAAAAATGCACATTCCATACACAACACTACGGCATCTCTTAATTTATGAAAGAACAGTAAGTATGTATCTTGCATTCTAAGTTCATTAAGTAGCATCATATAGTAAATTAGTTCATTTCTGAGCAAGAAGAATGGTTATACCTCAACAAACTCCAGAGATAACATAAAAAAAAGTCAAGAAAGAATTTAGGAAGAAGAAAGAATTGTCAAAGTCAAGAGGAAGAGATAACACAGGGAGATCAAAAGGGCTTAATAATACAGGAAAGTACTAGATGAAAAGAGAAGATTGCAGCCTTTCTGGGAAAATATGGTAATGAAGGAAGAATCATGAACAGTAAAAGACAAACAGGGATAAAAGAAAATTACAATTGATAAGAAAACAAGCAGACACGAATTTCTGATTAGACCATACATTCATGCACTGTTCTAAGCTAAGACTCTGTTGCCTTTTTTTAGAGGCGTTTTGTTTGGTTGGGGTTTTTTTTGGTGAGGGAGATCACTTATCCATGTGTGCTAACACCTCTGGTTAATCGGGACAAAAAAGCCAGACCAAAATACAAAGGTATACGGTGCAGCAGTATAGATGCTAGGGAAACAGGTAACCTCAAGACAACTAGGAAGCAAACAGGAGAAAAACAACAAAGAAAACATTAACAAGAAAAGAAACATAGATGCTTTTATGAATAAATAAAACACACACACCCCCAAAAAAACCCCAAACAAAACACTGAAACATCCCCACAAAAATCCCCAAATCAAATTTGAAGTTCATTAAAGAGTATGAGTGATGTACAGCAGCCAGACTAGGTGAATTACTGGCTATTTCTAATCTATGAAAGACAAACCGTGTGCACACGAAAAGCCCTTCCAGCATCTACTGACTTGGATAATTGGGACACTCTTGATCCATTCATTTTTTACATCGCTTTGAAAAGCAAGTATCAGCTGACACTCAGCAAAAGAAATGGGGGAAAAACTAACAGCTTAAAGAGATTTCAGTCTCCTTTCTCCAAAAGGAAGCAAAAATTCACACACAAGCTAAATATAGATCACCTCCACTCTTGCTGCTGTTCCTTGAATACCAATGTCTGTCCTAGGCACTAGAGGATCACTAAAGAGATCTGACTAAGCCTGATGGCTCCCAGAAGAGAAAAGAAGGAAAAAAACCCAACCAAAACAAAAAACTAAACATGTTCACATAACCACTCCAAAATTAAAGGTCAGAGTAGATACAATGCACAGAACTGGGCATACATCTTCATGAAGTAAACCAGGCTCCAATTAAGCTTTGATTTCAAAGAACACCCTCAGCAGAGAAGCAGCATCTTAAAGTTCAAGCACTGAATGAGTTGCTATATGAAAACCACTAACATATTTGAGGTGGTACAAACTAGCATTTTTACGGTAATTGTAATCCTTGTATTACATTTACAACATTGTAACTCTCCATGCTCATGTAGCATAGGCCAAGGAAAGTCCAGAGATCTGTATTTGCACAGACAGGCAACGGATTCAATAGCTTGCCAGTCTGTCCTTCACCAAACAATGCATGTGCTAAGAACTGTTAAGCCTGAAAGCGCACAGAAAAGTTAAAACTTCACTGAGTTTCTAATGGCTTTGGTATACTGCAATAAACAAAGAACAGAGAAAATCCAATGCTGAGTAGAATACTCAGGGCATAAATCTGTTTAAGAAAACTCAGGGCAACAAGGAGATCAAAAGGCTAGAAGGCCAGAAACATTCTGCCCTGCTTAGAAGGCTACAGTCCCTAAATATATTTCACTCCCCCCCACCCCACCCACCCCCACCCCTTATCTGAAGCAGCATCTCAAATGCAGTGACATTTCTCCCCCAGTGGTTACAAAAAATATTATGCTTTGTTCAGGACTTACGTGCATTTGTTCTAAAAATTTCTTTACAAAGTTTCAGCGGTCCACTGAAAACCAAAATACAGACCTTCTTGACTTCATGTCAATAAAATTCTAGGGGCCATGTAACTGCTGGGAAAGCCAGGAGGATTGCTTTTCTTTTCTTATCAGGTAGACTGACAAACCATGCTTGTACATGTGAAGTGCTAGACAGAAGATGACAGCCTTGTGAATGTGTTCAAAAGCCCACTGCTTGAGGCAGCATCTAGCTGCTGAAGCACACTGTGCTCCAACACCTGTGTCTGCATCAGGCTGGCGATGAGGGTGCAAGCGGACAGCCAGGTAAGGGCATTTTCAGATGCCACCTGCTCAAAACTTAATGTTTTAGTTACACGTTAACTCTGTAAGACAAAGTTCTCTACTGCCAAGTGCAACACTTTGTATCAGAGTTTTGTTACTTCCCTATTTATAGGAAAATGCTAATCCAATCACAAAGTTAAGGCAACGATGCCTTAGAAGTGGCTTGAACTTTGTTGCTATGCCTGTAACTTTAAGAAAAAACAGCCCTTAACCTTTGCTACTAAAGAGCTGATATTTTAATACGCCCATTAAAACCCATCAGTATGCTATGTCTTCCTCCAACACTTTTCCTGTCTTTATTATTATTATTTACATAGTATATAAATTATTTTATATGAGAAAAAAACCCTTGTAATTCTTTCCCTCCCCCTCTACAAATCAGTTTGATCCATCACAGACCACAGCTGTATTTGAGATCATGACTTGTAGTAGTAATTCTGTAGAAACTCTGGAGTGGGATGCCATGGAACTAGCTTGATCCAAGGTGGCAGATTAGAACACACTGGTTTTGTACATCATCTTTAGAAATGCCACCTTTAGAATAAAACCAGAAGAAAAAAAAAGCATATTAGTCTGTCACCACTATTCTCTGAAGTTCTAGAAAGTTTCCTGAAACATGCAGCTCCTCCAACATTCAGGAGCCAGAAAGGGCCCAAGATAAAGGGCCACCAGCTCAAATGCTGCAGCCATTTCCTATTTGATCCTGATGGTTTCTGTTTGTCTGGCAAGCCGAAAATAGACTGTTCCATCTCCGCAGACTGACAGAACTCTGTATTTAACAAGGGACAAATAGCTGGTGTGATCACTAAGAGGTTAAAGACCAGAGACAGTTGCTTCCAACATTACTGCTCTAGATACGACTTAAACTGATTCTGTGATGCTGCTGACTATAAAATACTAAACCCATGCAGATGGCACTAATACTATAGATTTAAGGTTTTTATTTAGCTTTATATACCTTTTGTGCAAAGGCACCAGAGAACTCAACCTTCACATGCACACACACAGATTCCAGAACACACCAACAAAATCATCCTATGTACAAAACCAGGAATACCCCTAAGAATTTTTAATAGTGTGAAAAGGCAATCTGCAGAGTGGGGAGGGAGAGCAGAGAGACTGCTGCGTGCATGGACAGAATGACAGACATGGGCAACTTCTGCATGCATTCCTGCAGCTGCTGAATCTAGCTGCCATCCTGACATACAGGCCAGCATCTGATTATCTTCTGAAAGGTCACATTATTATCATCCAGGCTCTAAGGATATTAAATAGCCAAGCACAAAATTCACAACTGGTGTAACACACCAACTCTTCTTCTGCCCAACATAAAGCAAAATGCAGAAATCTTGCATTATTTGCTCTTAATCAAATAAAGATTATTTAAAATAAAGATTCCTAAAATAAATGTAGAAATAAATGTAAAGTAATCAGATATAACACTGAAGGTTTTTTTTCTTAGAGCAGCAACACCAGCTGCTTTTGCAGCTTAAAATTTAATTGAAATATTGCTTTGCAGCATTTGATTCAGAGCTTGGCTAGACTGTTAGCACCCTGAACACTGATGCTGACTGTATAATTTTTCATCCCTGTAAAACACTTGCAAAATTTAAATTTTCCAATATTCTGGAAATTCAATGTCATCCTTTTACATAAAATTCAAACAGATTTTTTAAAAAATTCATTTATGGTAGACAAAATTCACTTGAGGCAACATTCCTCCCAAGCTGGTAATTACTGCGAGTCTTAAGAAGCAGCCCCATATACAAGCCACTTAAGTTTATTAATTTGCGATGCTACAGTATTGTCTTTGGCTTTAATTATACATTAGATAACCTTCCTAAAAAACAAACCAAAAAAACCCCAAAAAACAATTAAAAAAAAGAAAGAAAAAGAGGAAATCTATTCTTTTGTAATATTTTTCATTTAAAACTCCGTGCAGGCTACATATCCTAACAGCTCACACATTTATATAAATATACACACCTACACCAACCCACATTCATATAGAAAACACACTTCAAAGTACATTCTTTTTCTTAGCCACCAATTTTTTTTCTTTTTACTACTTAAGTGATGTGACCTAAAGACTCAGTAATCCCACTGCCATTAAAGAACCACATGGAGCAATATCAGGTGTCCAAACAATAATTGTGTGTCTTATTTACCTGGACCTCACTTGTCCTCTGCTTGATGGCATCTTCTTTCTCCTTCAGGTCTTGCTCTACATTATTCTTTTCCCTAGAAGACCAGCAAACAATGCAAGAATACTTAAGAACATCAGCTACAGCAGGTACAGTTATCCAGCCCCCTAAGACTGTATCTCTCTTTAAATACATAGTGAAACATGAAACACAAAAGATGTAAGTGACTTCTGCTTTCCAAATTATTTACAACACGTAAGTGTTCTGCATAAAAAAAAAAAAACAACCCTGTCTTTTCACCCAACTGCACTTCAGTGATAAGAATGGCTCAAAAATGGAAGGGGGCGGGAGGGAGAAATCAATGAAATACTGTCTCCAGTGATCTCACTGTTGCTATGGAGCACTTGTCTAATGAAAACTGCTGGGAAAAGTGGGAGGGATTGCATCAGATTCCATCTCTTAACCCCTGCAAACACAGTAATTCCTGCACTAGCAGCAGATAGAAAACATTTCCAGCAGGCCAATCTACCTGATTAATGAACTTTGCCTATCAGATTTTAGATATATCTGTTGGTAAGCTCAGTCAGAAGAAGAAAGGTTAGCTCCCTGTAATCACTATCTGCTCAGAGACCACATAGGTAGTTATTTGCTGTGTCACATTCAAGTCTGTCTCTACAGACGTTTATTCAAGTTTAAAAGTGACTACTGATGACAGGGGAATTATCATCAATAAATTCTTGGCAGTCAGACAAAACAACAGCTTTAAGAAAGAACAAACCAAGAGACAACTCAGAAGTGTTACTGTTTTAAAAAAAAATAATGTGTTTATCTGTGACAGTATATGGAATATTTTCTTGTTTCACAGGTGCAGAAAAGCATTAAGCTCCATTTTTAACACTATCTTCTGTATACAGATGTTTACTTTCATAAAGATTTTGTTAATAAGCACACACATTAAAAGTTAGAATTTCAACAACGATAAACCTAACATTTCTAAATGAAATACCATAGTGAAAAGCTATCAAATTATATTACTAACACATACTTAAATCAAGGTAACTTCCTATTTTAATAGCAGCAGATTGGTATTGAATCTAAAACTATTAATCTTACTGTTTACTCTTATCTAATACAGACGAAAGGATTTCCAACTCCAGAGTAAAGCAATTCTTTTTACTGAAGCTGAGGAATTCTTGTTTACCTCTAAAGCATGCACAATGGAAAATAAAAAAAAAAAATCCAGATGGCACAGATCTTAAATGAACATGTACTCGGAAAAAAATTATTATAGATTATGTTCTGCTATTATTTATCTCAGTATCTGATTAAAGAGCAACTTGCTGGCTGTGCCCAAAGGGAAGGTTTAAATGGAAGGAAAAGGAAAGACATGGGAAGAGGAACTCTGAAGAACAAAGCTGGTTATTTTGTTAAATGTGAACCTTCGAGTTTCATAAAATTACCCACTCTCCATTCATCAGAAAAAAAGCATCATGGAAATTCTAAGCAAATCTACCATTTCCATCAAAGCTATAGCACACACTTATAGCTCAATAAACCAGTATTTGTAGCATAGCTGTACTTAGATATTTAAAGCATTGCAACACAGGGTTGAAACAAGTTCTGTTGATTTTGCTTCCTGTAACTTTTCATGAACAAAGGGTATCAATTTCAATAAAGCACTTTCACAGATCTAAATACAAGTCAGGCTGAAAAATACCTTCAAGCTCTCAGACACCCATCTGAGAGCTTGCAAACATCCAGGCTTATTATTCCTGATTGAAGATAAAAGAGAATAATTGATGAGGTAAACAAATGCTTGTTATTTTTCCTGCTTGGGTATGAAAACTGAGTAGGAAATAGAAATCCAAGCAGGTATGTATGCTTTAATATACAGCTTTTCAACATTACTGTCACTGACATGCCTGAGAGTGTCAGAGATGACAATCACTTCCCTTTTACTTCAACAGAAGCCAGGTACCTAAATCTTGCAATCTGGACTATGCTAAGCAAGCAACAGGATACAAAACCCACCCACAGGCAGCTTACGCTGGCTAAATCACAACACAAACAATGAATTTGAAAAACTCAAGTGAAAGAAGTATTGTCAGGCAGAACAAGAAAAGCTTAGGCAGCAATCTCAGGCAAAGGAAAACAAGCTGAGTGTATATAGTCTACACATAACACATCCCCTCCTCCCCCCCAGCAATGCCTCTTTGTTTCAAAAAAAAAAAAGACAACACAGACCTACTTAATTCACTAATTCTTCTGAATGCCTCCATTTCTTTTACAAACTATCTGGTATGCCCCTGTAGGAATGCTCAGCAACTGAAAGAACCAAAAACAAGTAACAAAATTGATTCATTGGATATGACAGATTTCCTGGATCATAAAGTCCCTTACCACATCAGTACTTGGGGGAGGGGGGGGAACCCCAAACGGAAAACAAAACCAAAAAACCCACACAAACAAAAAACAACCCACCAACAAAAATACCCCAATGACCCAAAAAGCACTGTGGTCTGCCAATGAAGGACACTCGTAACCAATTCAAGTCTATTTACGAAAACAATACAATTTCCCTATGCATTTTAATAGTAGTCAGGTCAGGAGAACCTTCTAAAGAAACTAAAACCAATCATTAAAAAAATCCTCAAAGCTAACAGATGGTTCCTCCAATGCAGATACTTCATGATTTACAATCAAATAATCTCAGTAAATCCATCAGGTTTATACTAATTTGTGCATTGAGCAATTTATAAATGGGATGGCTCCCAAATGGCACATTGCAAATATTTGTTACAGCTGACAGCTGTGGAGTCCCTGTGTCAGTAGAGGCATTCAAGACAAACATAAACCGACCCTGGCCAGGCTTCTTGATGCCTAACACTTGGAATAACACTTAGTTACAAAAGCAAAAAAAGTAAAGAAATCATAATTCTTTTCCGTAATAGACAGATGACTGCTCACAGAGCTGGTAGCATTACCTACACTCACAGTTGCCCAACGTTTCTTATTTTCACAAACATTTGTAATTTTGGGAATTCATAAGTGTAGTAGTATTTCAGTTCGGCAACACTAGAAAAACCGCCTAGGGTAATTTTGCCTTGTTTCTTCTTGTTTCCCCTTTGTTCCCCTCAACCTTTTCAGCTGCAACAGCTCAGTTACTTCCAAACCACAGCCTAAAAGAAATCATCTAACCTACAAAAAGAATCTTACCATTGCTTTGCCAAGAAGCAGTACATCTCTCAACTTTGAAACAAAGGCTTGATGCAAATGTATGGCAGGGAAAGGCTGCCCTGTTTTTCTGGGGACGTTTTGCCATTTCCTTACTTTAGAGAGACCAACGTAGCAGCTTTACGCTCTCTTTAACCCAATTTATATTCAAGACAATATAACTGTTGCTGTCCAACGTATGCAAAGGATGGCACCGCTGGTGAGATACACTAAATTAAGCTCAACTACTTAACATGCTTAGAGAGGAATGTAGTATTGGTAAAGCTTGAAGAAATTCCCCTAATTTGCAGGCTGTAGCTAGCTTTGAATACACAAAAGCAAAGCAGGGTTTGCTGGGGAAGAAAAAGGTTTTATAGCTCAAAAAAAGAATATTAAGAACATCTGGTCTAGACTCCCACAATGCTGATCAAAAAAGCTTCAAATAGCTTTCTAAAAATATAGTACAACTGAAACAGAACTTACAGGCAGCAGTGCTGACAGGCTCAAAATGATGCAGATTCCACAACGTCCCTAGGCAAATCAATCCCCTACCAGTGGGGAATTATCCTCACTAATAAGTGTTCTGCATTTTAGTCTTCATCTGATCTTCAACCTCCACCTTCCTGACTTTGTTTTCACTGAATTAGATTTAAAAGCTATTGGCTACCAGAAATCTTTCCCACACAAAGTGTTGAGCCACAAACACATCACCTCTGTATTCTTCACTCAGTCTCTCAAAAAGCTGTGTTTTCCACACATTGTCATTCTTTTGGGCATTTCCTCTGCTGCCTTTTTGTTATTTTTCCCAAGTGCACTTCAAAAATAGATTCAATTTCTATTAGTGGGTCTCAGAAATGCAGCTCTCATGGATACTTCCCAATGGAATCATGGACTAGAATTACTACATATTGAGTTCAATAGCTGAACAATGTATCTTATTTAATAATGAAAAAAAACCCACCAAGTTTAAATTACATTTTTATATGATAACTGTCAAGACAAAGTGTACTTCAACACTTATAACTGAAACGTGGATTTGCCAAAAGTGAAATAAATTTCCTACATTTACCTAGCGTTGCTACCTGTGCTTAGGAAAGGTACAGAAAAGTAATATTTACTCTGCTATCGAAGTAACTCGTCTACAGTGGCTAAAGGATTTCCAAGTAATAGTAAAAAAATAATTTTATTGAAAAAATAAAAATGAAAAAAATTTTACTTTAGTCACAACTCACTTTATGACATTGAGAGTTTGCTTATCATTCTCAATGAAACCGCACAAACCTCTCACTATTATACTTCTGTCACTCAGAAGCTTAACCCTCTGATTGTTAATCCAGTTCTGCTCTGAACCTCTAAATCACAGGCAGAATTTCCCCTTTCCAAAAATAAATACATACAAATAGCTGCCCCTACCGTATCTTCAACAATCCAGTAATGCGCCTTAAATAATTGTTCGAGTCTATCTGCCACTGAAGAAATGGAAGCAATGACTTTCCAAAGGCCATGGTTCCTTCATACCTCACAGCAAGAAAAGAAAACAAGACAACCAGACTGGCTTGCATGTTAGGCTGCAAGCCCACCCAGTGGAAACCAACATTACCTAAAAATTCGTGCTAGTGAACAAATCATTTCCCTCTAAGATACTAACGTCAAACATACAGGGTTGTAAAGCATTCTCAGGCCAATAAATATGAAAGTCCAAAATTGGAATTAACACAACCTAAAGAACAACAGAGGAAAACATAGCAGGGGGAAGTGAAGAGGCAGTGGGAGTAGTAAGAGGGAGAATAAGCAGCTGAAATGAAAAAACATTTATGTATTTAGGAAACAGACTGTGCTTTGACATACTGCCAAAATTAAATCATTCGTGCAACCGACATGAATAAGACAGGCAGATTTCATCGTGACAAAGCACCCTCACTTCCAAAATAGTAGAATCAACTGTTCTTAATAGAATTTTCAGTAGATTTATGGTATCACACACATGCAAAAAAAAATCACTACAGAAAACTATGCTATGCCTTGGGAGTATGACGAAGGCTATACAACATACATGAACCTGATCTTCTTAGTCACTTGAAATTATTTTCATAATTATCTTTTAAATAATTAATGGAACCCAAGGGTCTGCAGATCTCATATTAAAACAATTTTTCTCAGTGCAACAGTTTATTTTACTAAACAGAAGAGAAGCATGTCCATCTTCACCACCATCAAAACCCTAGCAGGGGTCCATATACATGCATCTTCCCACTCTCTACCCTACATATTTCTTGATCTTTCTCATCTCGCTTCCTCACGGCCACTAGAAAGAGAGTCCTTAGAATTCCCTCTACAAATCAAAGACAACTAATACCAATTTATATCATCACTCCAGCATCCTAAACACCTGCTCCATTCTCATCCGCTAATGAAGGTAACAGGAGAGAATAGCTCCATATCAGGATGCTAAGATATGCAGCTCTCAAACATACCCAAAAGGCATGATGGACAGACCTTTCACAGTCCTCCTGTTATTAAATGCACTCATCTGAGTGAACAAAGGGTAAAAGAGTTAAACAGTAGTACAGACATGCTAACCATTTCTTTTAGCAAAGCAGACTTATTACCACCTGTTTTTCTCTTATGCACTGAACTTTTTTTTTTTTTTTTAACTGTAAGTAGCACAATTGAATCTAAGGCAACTATGACTACTCCTCTTTTACCTACCTCTGCAGGTCTACTATTTCATTGTTTAATGTATCAAGTTCTTTAATCGCAGAAAAATCTGCTACAGAATTCGGTCCTTGAGCACTCTGAAACATAAAAAATAAATACCGTTAGTTTATCGTTTATGCTGACCAACAACTATGTTCACTTTACTTTTTGTGACAGCATGAGCTATCCTCTTGTAACAACTGTTTGTAGCATTGTATTTCAAATCTTCAATCTTAAGAAACCCCAAACAGTCCAGATGCTGCATTAACAGAACAAAACATACATCCAATGCATCCAGTATTTCAAACAGAGCTTGTCTCCCGTAAACTCTTGAAGACCATCCTCAACACAAGCACAGGACCACCTGATCGTACAAAAAAAACCCCACCTAGTTCTAAAATGAGATTTATCTTACAGTTAACATTTAGCTGGCTTCCTAGCATTCATTTAAGAGTGGTTTGGTTTGTTTACTGCTTCTGTATTTATATTTCTTCACCCTGGTAATCCTCCTGTTGCAGAGTATCGACACTTATTTGCAACACTAAGTGGTATCGAGCTAGCTGAATGCGATCCTCCAGAGTACTGAATGAAACTTTGATAATACAAAGTCATAGTTTAGTTACACCCATGAGTTCCCATTTACTTAATGTCATTGTAAGATGATGACTGTAATACGTATTACTTGTTTTCAAAATGTACACATAAATGACTAAAGAACAAATGCTGAAGGCACAAATTAGCAAGTGTTGTAATTGTTCTACTGTGCCTTATCACAAGGTGAACATTAAGAAGCCGTAGTCACTGGAACTACCTTCTATAAATACATCACTTCCTTCAAGTCTTGAACAAAACCATCCAGGAAAAACACAAAGTTCAGAGGAAAAGTATATACATATAACTAAAAAAAGCAAGTGATAACCCCAAAATAACACAAAAGTTTTCAAATGCTGAAGTTTCTCTGAAGATCAATCAAGATACTATTCATTATGTGTTTATTCAAGCTCATACTCTGAGAAAAAAAACCAACATACACAAGAGCCATGAAAATACCTAAACAGTAAATCTGAGCACTCTGTGGCAGACAATACTATTCAGCAGAACTATGGATTATTCATGCATATTTTACTAAAACAAATGGTATGAACTGAGAATAAAAAAATCCATACAGCTATTCTTAAACTGGTTAGTGTACAGTTTCTCGAGTAGGCAAAATAACTATGAAGTTCAATCCTGTTCTAAAGGAATTAAACCAGAGTTTTGCAGAATTGCTCATGGTGTTCCAGTGCCAAAGTTTTTACTTCTCCTAGGAAGGGGACAGAAGGAAAACATGGAGCTACTAGCTACAAGTACCAATTCTTTCCTGGCCTCCTTTTTTCATCAGTTAAAGAAATTCTGCGCACTAACACCAGCAAACTTGAACAAAATACAATTCAATCTTATTTTCAATTGTTCAAGAGAACGGGTGTGGGGAGCAACATCAAAGCCAACATTTTTAGCTTCAACACACTAGTTAACAAAGACAAAAGTTAGAACTATTTGCTGCCATTTACTACACTGCAACACACATGCAAACAATGCTGCCAGTTTTTAATTCAAAATCGTAATAAAAGTGAATTCCTGACAAAATTCTTTGAAAGGAACTCGCATGTAAGTTTAAGTTTTACGGCTAGTAATGCAAGTACTATTTGGTGATTACAAACAATTAGGTGAAGAAACACAGCAACAAGTAGTAGACTGCTGCTGCATCCCATTCACAGGACCGGCATTCAGGCCTCAAAACTGAAATAAAAATTACACTACTGTGGTAACAAAATTCTGTAAGGAAACCAAACATTAGAAACAGCAAGATATATACATATGCATTCTGAAAATCTACCGAGAAGGATCACAAATTAACTTCCTCTACTTTAAAAACATAATGGATTAACATTATACTTACTGATATTTCTGCTGCTACCTTTATATTGGTCAATTCAGAAGACAAAGCCTAAGGTATTTTTCTTGGTTTGTTTTCTTGTGGGTTTTTTTTTGTTTGTTTGTTGGGGGGGGTGTGTGTTTGCTGGTTTGTTGGCATTTTTTTCCCTATATAAGCCACACCACTTCAAGAAAACCAGCAAAAAGCCTATTCCTGCCTACTGCTCTTATCCTTTAGGTTCAATTCTTTAGCAATAACTTTGGACAAACAGGTTCTTTCATATCAACAAGACAACATCTCTTTTCAAAAAGCTCAAAATGAGCTGAAGATTCAGCTCAATTTAGTAAAACAAATGGTAAGGACTTACAGAGCTAAAAGCTAACTTACCTTCTTTCACAATATTCTTACTCAGCATTTATGTTAGTAATGCAAAAAAATAAGTCACACTGATGTCTGAGAGTTCTCTAAGAACATTTTACACACACAAAATAGCAGTAACCAACATTGATCTCATCCAATGTGTTCTAATCACTAAATTTTCTGCAATATAATCAGTAAAACCGAGCTGTTAGTCATAACGATAACTGTCAACTCTCACAATGGGCTACTACTCTGTCACCACTTCCCCAACAGTTTCAACAGGGTAAGATGTAGCATTTTCTCCTTTAAGTTCAAGTAGCATAAATTACCAACAGGTAACAGCCACAGAGGTCTGGGTTCAAGGAAGAACCCTGGGGTTCTTCCAGATGAACAACAGTGGAGATCAGCAACAACCTGAGATCAGTACACCCTGTGACACTTCAGAGAAGTGCTGTGCTATTCCAATGATTATGTAAGAGTTTTAGAAGGATGTTCATTATTAAACCAACAGACAGTAAATATTAGAAAAGCAAAGATTCTCTAACCTTGAGAAAGCAGAGTTAACAAACTGACAGAATAATAAGGATGAAAAGCAGAGTGGTGCAGAATGGAAAAAACAGTCCAAACTAGAAAAGAGACATAGAAAGGAAAGCAAACATACAAAAAAGATTAGTAGATTTGCAAATAAAGCAATTACTTTTTAAAAACAGAATGTAAAAAGAAATTAGATATCAGTTACAGAAACTCAAAAGTAGTGCCAAATTTTGAGTTTCACTTTTTCAAGTGCAAATTTTTCATTCTGTTTAAGAAAGTTGTAGTATTAGGTCAATGTTTTGCACAACCAAGAAAAGGTAACTCACATCAGACTTCATGATGTGTAAAACAAGTAAGAATTTGTGATGACCTCTACCCTTCTGATAAATACAACTTGAACTGCTGAGGTACAGTCTACTGCTGGATTAAGAAAGATGGCAATCAACAGACTATGAAGACATTTAAACTATCTGTGAAGCATAAAATGGAGGACCATTTACTTTTAAAACTTTAAATATATAATTCTAAGCTTTATTTAGTTCACCTTGTTTCCAGACTTCTTAAAAAAGATCTATGTAAAAAAGGTAACTGCGGACACATTCAAGGAAAAACATGGAACTTGTGCACACTATTTCAGATGCAAACTAAAAGTTCTTTAGATAGTTAGTAGAAGGGCTTATTCTTTCAAAAATAGAAAATAATGCTTTCTCCACATAAGATCTCTCCGCTTGGTTGGCAGGCATAATAAATGACAGCTTCATTTTGAAACATGGATGGAACAGTTTTTTGTCAATTCTTTGCACCTAAGTCTCATTTGCTTCTTGGTATTATGATAAATTTAAGGTATGCCAGTACTTGAGGTGCTTCTTGCATAGCCTTTGAAATTAACATTCTTTTTTTGAGATTTATACCAAAAATGTCAAACCCATCCTTACCTTCTGTAAGCCGACACCCCTGTCTGAAGGTGGAATCATCTCCGGAGTCAGAGCCTGAGGTGGATCAATGCCCTTCATTAACTTCTGATTAATTAAATAGAAAGCCAAAGCAAACTGTTCCTTTGAAAGCTTTCCACAGTCCTTTGTGTCACAGAGAGCCCTGTACAGAGATACACATGAAATAAATCAAATCCTCATTTCTGCAAGTACAGCCCTCTTTATTGTACTTGCTGTCATTTAAAAATGTGAAAATTGCTAGTGTGTATCTCCTCTTCTAAAAAAAGGCAATATAGCAGCAAGGCATGGTAATAAATAGAAAACATTACTCAAACATACACGGCCACTTTCTTTTGGTAGGCTAAAGGTCCACAGCTGTTACAGTAGGTTCTGATCCACTGAAAGGCAGAATCAGGGCTGTAAGTCATAACACCTGAGTATCTGTAACTGAAGTTGCTTCTACATTAAATAACTTTTCACAGCCAACACAATTTCATCTGCATTTTCCTAAAGCACAAGTTGCAGCAACCATACCTGGGCGGGGTGTCTGTGTTTCTATCAGAGTGCCCTGCAATATCTTACAGTGGGGAAAAAATTAAAAAAAGCAATAGCTGTCACTACTAGCTGTAATAACAGACAAGTTGTCGAATAAGATGGGCCATAAGTCTCAGTCTCATGTGATATTACATAGGTAATTCTCTTCAGCAGTATATGGATAGTATCAGTGTTTAGATACACAGCAACACAAGGATGCATTAAATACACTGGTTTAGCTGAAGTGTAGTATTTGTTTATAACAATCTGTGTTCAGGCACTTTACCTCCTCCCCTAAGACATAAGGCATAGCACAAACCCCCATTTCTGTCCAAAAGCAGAAGTAAATAAGTTACCACTACTTATACAGAGGCCATGCTGTTATATAAAAAAAAAAACCCCACACCGTTCATTTTCCAGAAATGTCAAAATAGCACTTTTCAAGAAAAGTGCTAGGAAGGAGCGAGAACCATGCCATCGTCTAAACAGCTGTCATGGAAAAAAACCCTACCAGATATGTGCAAGAAGAGCAGAAGGCAGTCCTGTCTTCAAGAATAGTTCTCTGGCTTCCACACCTGACACAAATCCATCCATGTCCTTGTCAGTTTTCACAAAGATCTCATCATACTTAATTTTGTCTGCAGGCGATACAACCCACTGAAGGGGGGTGGAGATGGAAGGAGAAAAAGAAAAAAACAAACAAACCAAAACCACAATACTAAGATATAGGCAGTTCTGTTTTCAGATAGCTACTTTCAGAGTTACATAAATTCAAGGACTACAGCACAGATTTAAGAAGTGATATCGGTGCCTCATTCATGAGCAAGTTTTATCCTCCCAGATAGAGACACACAGAGATCCATAAGCAATTCCAAAAGCAGAAGCAAAGTATTTACATCAGTGAAGCACCAAGGCTGGCGGTACTGCTCTACCCCTTTGCCTATCCACTGAAAGTATTTCCCGGAGCCCAGACCTCCTCCCAGCATGGGGCTGTGCCCTCATCACTGTGCTCAGTCACAGCCCTGCTTACTGTCTGGCTCTGTCAATTTTATTCCCCTTACACAGCCAGGGAGCTTTAGCTGGAGGGACTGAAGAACTGCTCAAGCCCTGACTGTTAATTGTTGGCACATTCTAAATTGTAGAATTTACCTCCCATCAAGGTAAACACATGAATTGGTGCCGCTTCTGTTACTTCAGCACTATTTCTAAACACTAAGCTACTTATAAAGATGTTTGAGTTTGAGTGAAAATGGCTTCAAGTGCATGCTTTTGAACGCTAATTAATTTCAGCACACAAGGACATTGAACAGATGAATCCCAAATGGTGCTGTACATAAAGCATACACTGAAACACTCACCCAGAACGGCACTGATTAGTAATACATACAACAAGATTTGCCATCAGTGCGTTGTCAGATGAAAACCTTGGCACCTCCAGAACTAAAATGCCAGTTTCCTACCGATCACTCAAATATGGGTATCCAAATGTCCAAGCAGCATCTTACGCATTAAATACTACAATGCTTACCTTAGACCCCCTTCTCACTTTCTTCTTATTTTGAATAGAACGAGTAAATTAGAAACTACTTGGAAAGACATTTTCTCAGATTCTGGATTCTAAAATGACAAGGATTAAATAAGTTGCTTGGAGGGCCTGGGAGGTGTCAAGCTCAATCATCATATTCAGAACAAACACCAAATCCTGTGTGTTTAGGTGGATATGCCAGACCTTTTGTTTCCTTTTCCTATTGCTTGTGCATCTCTCTAGTCCATTTTCATTAATGTCTTCTTCAAATTGCATGCACACCTGCACATACAACTGTGCATACATGCCTGCCATAATTTTTTTTCATTTATATATACTAATATATATTATTTGTCCTTGTTGAAATCGGTCTTCAGCCAGGAGACATGTTCTGCAGATGTCTACCTGGACTACATTTTAAAATCTGTTTTCTTAATATTTTGACCTCTATGTTTAGCTTGATGCCTTGAAATAATTTATTTTAAGAATACCTTAAAAAATGTTACTAAACAACATCTTTTTTATCCAACTTTTTATATCTGAAGACATCTCGAAAAAGCAGAAGATAACTTTCACACTTGTCCACCTGGTCTTCCCATCAGCTGCCTCAAATGCATCAATGAATCAACAGGGCAAGAAGGAAACTAAAAACCTCTATCAAGACTCTTCATACCAGCAGCTTCCAAAGTACAGCATTAAAAGAGCAGAAATCTCCTCACCCCAAGTAGCTTCAGCACTGTACCTGTGTTAATGGTGTTTTGGCAGCTAAAATGCCTACAGGTGGCAAGGACTGATGAGACTCTTTGGTAGATGCTGAAGATGGAATTAATGGCATTGCTCCTGGAACACTGATAGGTTTTCTCTTGGATGGTGGCACCAAAGCTGCAGGCAAGGACATTGGCACTGGTTCTTTCTCCAAAGCACAGTACACCAGAAACATGGCCTGAACAAGAAAATAAGGTGCGTGGATGTAAATATCCAAGAAATAAATATATATCTATAAATTAAGGAATTAGTTAATGAAGAAATGCTCCGAAGTTATTTCTTACCTTTCTCCTTTACAAGCCCCCTCAACTGAACTGCAGCTCATTGCCTTCTGACCTGTGTTTTTCATTACTACTTTCTTTTGAGGTCCAGTGCTTAACGAAGGAAGTTCAGTATCTTTTAGAACATTGAAATGATTCTCCTAAGCTTGTACCACCACTTGTGGAATTTTGAGAGAACACTTCGAACACTTAATTTTAATGTATTTATGTTTTTCCAGGAATCATTCCACTTAGTGTCTATTCTTTTGTTGAGGTTGTATGTTTTAATGATTTTGACTGTTGTTCAAGCCTCAGAACTGCATCTTATATAATCTATAAAGTATTATAAAATTTATAAGTTCATAGCTTAATTTAACTCAAACATTTCCCTAGAACATACCAATACTCTGAAATCAAGGCTGAAAGTTGGAAGAATTACAGCATAAACACAGGAAATCAAATATAGTAATAATTAATTACTAGGATCTTAAAGGAATTGGTTTCAAAAGAAACTGAAGTATATAGGTGCCTGAAGAGGACTAGAAAAATATTCAAAGAAGCAGTTTTTATAATTTTATTCTTTCTCAAAAATATAAGTGACAAAAGAAAAAGGTAAATTAATCACATTTATATTATGAAGGAAAAAAACACGAGGTTTTGATGTTGTCCATAACATCAATTCTTGACAATTACACAGGTATTCCTTATTTTATTTTCATTTTATTTTTAAACCTTGACTCTGAAAGGATGAGCAAAAGTTTAGTTTGTAGAAATTAAGGGCTGGCTTTATTCCCAACTGAGGACAGAAAGGTCACATTACTTTTTCAAGATTCTTGCAATGCAGAATGCAGTTAAGAGATTTTGTTAGCTTTTCCAAACCGTTGAAGTTAGGTTTGGTATTTCTCCATATAAAATGAAATCTTCTCCTCCAGACTGAATGCAGAATTCCTTCCTCTCCAATTGACTTACATGCAAAAACATGCTAAAAGTTTTGAGAAAAAGATGATGCATGCTTACTATCACATTCAAAACTTACAGAGTCTTCAAAAGTAAAAGCCTCCCACTCGCTTCTCACTTGCCATCTCTTGGGGAAAGCGAAACTTATTACGTTATTTCATCAGTCCTACATTAGTAGTGTTAAAATTGCTATGAGCTTTTGAGGAACTTGTACGTAAGTTCTTTAAAACTGGCCTCCTGCAAGCTCTATAAATGCTGAAGTTTAAGGTAAAACTTAATCGGTGAAAACTCGAGCCTCTCATGCGACAGCAGATCACAGGTAAGGGTTTTTAATGGCTCATTTAGCCTAAAGAAAGTTACTGCTGTGTATTGAGAGACATTCAACAAACCAACAGAAACATTAAATAGTACTAAAACTTGACTAAGGTCTCTGGACAAAGGCAATAAATGAACAACAGAAACAGTCAAAAATTAATACACAATGCATCTATTTAAAACCCTTGTCATCAGACTTTCAAAATCCCAAGATACTTACAACTGCAAATTCATCTCGATCCAACATTCCATCGCGGTCAATATCACTCAATTCCCACACCTACCAATAAAAAGCAGAACATGGGGATGTTTGCCTGAACTGCAGCAGTTTCCTATTTAAAACCTCATTAGAAACAAATGTGGGAACAGCCTCCCTCCACCATATCCGAATTTTTATTAAGATGAACAGCATTCGTTTTCAGTAAGCAACATACTTTCATATAAACCATGCAAAAGAAGAGAGATTACCTTGGAGACAGAGTGCACGAAGGGCACCCTGCCCTAAACCAAGTGTTAAAGACTACAAAACTGATACATTGTAGTAAGAGGTGGTCTATCAAAATAAAAAAATAACTTTTCTATTTTTTTACAGTTTAATGTATGGCCACTCTTGAGATAGTATTTAGTAGTTTGGCTCATTACTAAAAAGCATTAATCTGAAAAGGAGGTATTACTGAGTGTAGCACAGTTGTTATTTGTGAATTAACGATTAAGAAGAAAGATATTCTTACTCGTCCTAAGATATCCACTGGCAGTTTTGAGTTAAGGAGTACAGGTTTCACCTTATCACCTGACAACAGTCCATTCACAGGATTTAGGCTGTCAAAAATAGCATCGTACTTGGCCTTGTCTTCCAGCTGCAGGGGCAGAAAAAAAGGTATTACTTATGGGAAGTCACATGCGTAGCCTAAGAAGCAGTAGTTCTTTCAAAAGTATTAACTGGGTTTTTTAAGTTACACTTTAAAATACACACATTGCAGTTCCTGATGTTTAAAAGAAAATATGAAAAATATTTTCTTTCTAAGGCAGCTAGAGACTCATCCAAAACCCAGTGAAATTTACTCTTCAATTATTTTCATGCTTCAAGTAACTATTTTTTTTCCAATTTTGTAAATATGAAGAGGTTTCCCAAGGGTCAAGTTTTCTTTATCAAATTAAGTCTACTAGCCTGTTTACAGAGTTGAAATGAATGGTAATTTATCATACTTTATAGCTACCAGTAGCATTATATTTTTCTCAATCAGATACATGTTTTCTTGCAAAGCACATCAGAGTTCTAGGTAACAGCCTGGTTGTTATTTACCTTAACTGCCCATGGTACATCACTCGATGCTGTTCCGCTGAGTAGCAAAGGACTACTAGTATCAGTCTAAGGAAAAACAGGGGAAAAAACCCAAAAATATTATAAAAACGAGACCTTGCAAAACCACTCCCTTATTTGAGAAGGTGTTCCTTCTCAAAGCCAGAACTGCATTTTAGTCACACATACCTTCATTAAGGATACCAATATTTAGAGTAAGAAATTTAAAATGTTTCTTCCATTAAGGACAACACTAAGAGAATAAATACCATATATATATTTTTATATACATATATATTCCAATTACCCACAATTTTATATTCAAATCCCCACTAGGGCATGTAGCACCTTATTCTCAGCCCACATTGCTTAATTTTCCCCTGTTGTAGGCTCTATTGCCCTACAACATCACGTTCAGAAATGTTTGGCATACCAAACCTTCCTAATTGTTCACTTAAAAGCAGTTCTTATCAATGAGTTGATATGTTCAATTAAAAAAGAAATCTTACAAATCTTGGTGGAGGAACAGGCAAATTAAGACTACTCAGGGAAACATCCAATCCATTCTGTGCACATGCTACAAGTCGTAAAGCCACAAAAAATTCCTACAGGAAAAATGAAATTTTAAAGGATTTATTATATAAAAATACTCAAATTTCAAAATAAATTTCTAGTATTGCTATATATACAAAGGGTTGCAAATGGCTTCAAAAGGGGTCACAAAGTGACAGAAGGCAGCAGCCTTGGAGTTCTTGGAGGAACCGAGTTGATCCCAAAGGTAGCAGTTGATGGAGGGGAGGAAAGAAAGGTACAGCACATGAGAAAAATTAATCAAGAGTAGCATGAAAAGAAATGAAATTGTTTGGTAGATGCTACAAGCTCCTCATTTTCCTACAATGAGGTGAAGCAGTTAGCTCTCCACAGGCCGTTATTGAAGTTACTATACATCAAACCAAACAGCAATGCACATTAGAACTTTCCAGCAGTACCACTGTAGGAATGTACTAAAGTCAAGTCCACCAAAATTAAATAAATAAGAATTTGGAAGATTTTACTAGAATTTTAATTTCTGCATTAAATTTCCTCCAAGATTAATAGGAAAAGTCACCTTTGCAGTAAATACAATACATTAACCCTTAAATTATTTATCACTATATTGTTCCGTACAGCTACACAGCAGCTCATTTTACTACTTGAAGAAAAACTGATGAGGTAGCTGAAGGCTGCTTAGTTTATTGTAGCTTACACAAAGTGCAAAGTACAAGTCTACTACAAATCAGAAAAATGTGAGGAAAAAAAAAATCAGTTAGAAAAACTGATTTCCTGAACCAGAAATCTTAACTTTTATCTTAATTCAAGGCTTGCTAATGGTTAGAGTAACCTCATACACCATATAAACAATCATACCTGTTTGTTCAGGATACCCTTGCCATCAGTATCAGCTAAGTCCCAAATCTAAAACACAAAAATAATAGACACCAAGTGTTCCACAGCACTGAGAGGAAGCTGGCAAGTTCTCACTCCATTTAACAATGCATTCTTGGATGAAAGTTAAGATCTGAACTTATTTGTGGTGATAAATTTAAATATTGTTTTAATTTCCAGTACAAGCGATATACATAGTAGAACAAGCAAGAAGACTGAAGTCGGAAACTATTGGATATCACAACTGAAAACACGTTAGGAGATGTATCTTGTACTATCACTAAGCATTTTCATTTACACAGGATACTAACTGAAGCAAGAGACAGGATAATTAAATAATTATCATTAAATACCTTTCTAAGTACCAAATCTGTCAATCCAGACTTCTTCAAGAAAACAGCTGCATCAGAAGCTAACACTCTTCCAGCATTAGCAGAATCAACCTGGGAGAAGAAAAAAACCTCACATGACAAACTAGCTTTTGAATTGATGCAATCTCTTTAAATATTTTCTCAAAAAGCCAGCAAAGAACAGTGCTCAAGTTAATGTAGTCACTTTGAGACCAATCTTTCAGACTTTTTTAAAAAAAGAAAAACTCCCTTTCATTTAAAAAATCATGTTATGTTAGAATTAAGACATTTTGAACTAGCTGCTCCAGATTTAGTAGCAATAGGCAGGCTTTGGAAGCTGATATTTTACACTAACACTGCCAAATTTAAGATATATCATGCATATATATCTAAGCATCTTTCACACTCTAATTAATGTTTCACAATGTTCCAGAAAAATACACTATTATCCCCATCTGTCTGTACACAACCAAGACAGAGAGCTAAGAATTTTGCCTAGATGACCCAGTTTGGGGCAGAAGCAAGGAAGGTAACCCAGGTTTCCCAAGTCACAAGCCAGCACCCTGATGCAAGCCTACTCTTATAGGTCATCAATGAAGATTTAGGTTAATTCCACATAAAAACTAAGGAAAAAACCTACTAACATACATGCAAACAATCAAGGTCCACTGCTGTAAGTTTCTCATCATTGACTATGCCTGGATTTCAGGGTCTCCAGTAGAAGTTTCCAAGTACAAAGGCCCAAGAATTTCTCAAGTTATGCTATAGACCAGGAAGCTTGTTCACAGTAGGCCATCACCTGAACCTAATTAGCCTTTTGTAATCAGGGATTTCTTCTTGATGCCCACAAAAAAATCTGACTTGCAAGGACAGAGAAGTCCCAGAGTTTGATTACATTTAATTGTGCAGCTCTGAATGCATTATGTTATGGTCCGAAAAAGAAGGCTTTGCTTGAAGATACCTTTATCACCCTAGAAGAGGGAAATGCTTACTCCCTGAAGTGAAACTTACTGACACAATGAAGAAGCTGCTGATAGTTTTGGCAGAATATCAACCAGCATGCATTTCTCCCTGGATCAATAAGGAGATCGTTAAAATAGATCACTGCTCAAGTTCCTAAGCAAAAACAGTGCCTCGGTTATATCTTCAACTGGAAGAAGCAAGCAGTAAAACTTACATCACCTACATGCGGACAAGGGAAATCGAGAAAAAGCTACGAGTCTGAGAGCCTAAAGCAAAAGGGTGCCTAAAAAGGGCACAGTACAGAGAAGAGGACTAAGGGTATCTTCAGTCAACTCAAACTGTCAGACTTACTACATCAGACAGGTAGCAGTACAGGTGTTCCAAGATTTTGAGATCAAATTATATATTACGATTTATAGATAAAAATTATATCATCCTCAGAAACAGTCTTCCCATCTATGACCAGCTGGGATGCCCTGAAATTATGAAGAATTTGCAACATGATAAACATTTCGAAGGACAGGAAAGAGGTAAGAGAGGTCACTTTCCACACTTCCTGAAGAGCCAGAGAACCAAAACGGAAATTGTACAAATAAATAAGCATGCATGGAAAACCGAAGTACACACACAGGAAGAATAGCTTGATGCTAGCGTTAGATCTCCCAGTACCCCCTTTTCAAGATCAATGCTTTTTGAGCACTTGCCGAACACCGAGTCATCATGGCTGTCTTCAAAATAGCCTAAGAATGCCTCGTGAAAACTAGTGCTTCACACAGAACAAAAAGTTTGGGAATATATAGCAAAATGATGATAATGATGCATTGCATCATTTACAGTCTCATAGCTTTGCATTTAAACAAAGACCACATTCAGTATTTTGTTTGGAATGCAAGACCAACCTCCCAAGTTTACAGGTGCAGCACACACAAGGTGCTCAAAGCAAACAGCTCCCAAAGGCGGGCTTAGAACTAGCTAGTGAGAGACCGTGGAGAATTTATCATTTGGAAAGCATGCGGCAGGAGATGAAGGTTGTCTGATAGACACTTCTTCTAAAAGTGAACAAAAAACTGAAAGCAATCCCAAAGGCATCATTTAATACAAAAGTGAAAATATCTTGTTTTCAGCATAACTAATATGATTTTAATTAGGAGACATTGTTTCCTATAATTGAGGATTCCCTGGTCAGGGCAATAAAATTACAAACACTACAGCCTTGTAGTTAGCCTGCTCCTCATAATTTTAAATTATCTAATTCAGTCCGTATGGGAGAGCTGTTCATATTATAAGCAAAAAGCTGCCAAAACACTGCATCAAATCCCCTTTTCAGTTAGTGGAGTCGAGCTTGCACATTAAGCACAGTCATCTTGGCATCCGCTCAGAAAACCTCCAGCCCGGGACTTCACTACTCTTTCGGGAAAGTCACAAAGCGATACAGTATCAGCTGTGTTTATTTTTTATCTCCCCACCTCCAGCCCAGAGGGAGGTGACTTTAAAGGATTTAAGCAGGAATCTTACTTAATCCGATATGGATACAGGTTCCTTTTGTGCAACTAATTACCTATATTTTAGTAACTTTTTTTTTTAAAGGGCTAATTTAAATTTCTTGACCAATTACAGAGTCTTGTATGCTGGGATGGGGGTACTTGCTAAACATGATAACACTGCAGAAAATTGGCTTATGTTTGACTATTGCACTGAGATCGCTGGCGTTTGTCAGCTACACGCCGACTTGTGATGTGCAAAAAGCAGTTTTCATAGCTGTATTGGCCAACAACTCTCTTGTTGGAAAATGTCATTTGTAGGGCTAGAAATGATTAAAAATTACAAATGTAAATCTGATGTCAGAAGTTAATAGCAAGAAGTACTTCAACTCAGGATTCATCAAGAACGCATCAGCAGCTCAGGCATACTGCTTACCTACTACAATGCATCACATGATTAAGTAATTCCCTACTACCTCATCACACATATTTAAATTTGTCCTTTAATCTCACCCCGTTTTGAAAGAGTCTAGAAAAGGTTAAACACAAAAACTTCTATTTGAAAGAAAAATGTCCCTATTGAAAGGTTAAGATTTCAACTGCATTCCAAATACAAAGCCCAAGACTGATACCCACCCGTTTCACAACACACATTATGCCATATGAATTACTTAAAGATTGTGATAGAACTGGAAGCGTACTAAGCATCAGAGCTATTTCAGGTGATGAACTTTTATTCTCAGGTTGCATGGAACACTCTGAAGTGCTTCTGGTATGAAAAAAACCCAACCCACGCTCTACCAGCACCACAGGACAAAGTAGGAAATGTCTTTCCAACATTTCTATTCTGAAAGTTGACATCTCCTTATCTAAGGGAGGGAAAGAAAAAGTTATCTACTGCAACTGAAAGTCTTTAGACGCTACATTTGAAAGCTACTCTTTAGGACAAACACTTGCAGAAAAGAGTTTGGCTGAGCAAGTCAGAAAATGAATCCTCTGAAAAATAAATCCATTGGCACAACTTCACTGACAGTAACATCATGTTTAAGGAATCCCTGTTCCTGTATACTATTGAGACTGCTGGACAACAACTAGTACTCCAGTTTCACTAGGCTATATATTCCAACGAATGCAAGATGCTAAGTGACTTCAGAACCGGTATCGCATTTGTGCTTAAATTCAGTTTCTTTATCCAACTTTTTGCTTAACACTTGAGTGGTAAAGCAATTGCAGTCAGGAGAAAGACAGGCACGTGGCAAAGATGATACATGACAATGATAGTCAGTAGTATTTAGGAAACCTAACATGCAAAAAATATTAATTCCTTGCCTTTTCTTGGGACCTTACAATGATCACCATACTATGGTATTCTCCTAAGGCTTTTAATCCAATGCCTGGAGATAAACACAGTGGATTTGTCCATCAGACTGAAGGAAAACTTTGTGAGGGTGATACTATCTCCCTTCAACCTTCAGGAGCCATCCGAACTTAGATCAAGATAAACTCACTCTTCTTTAGCAATTTCAAATCTGCTACTCTTCTGCAGTGGAGAAAAAGCTGTTAAAGTAAAACAGAAAGCTCAAACTTCAGCATCACAGGCTGATACACTTTAACCACTGTTTCATGTGCTTGATAATGGGACTAACCCTCTAAGCGCAATCCAAAAACAGAGCGTGGATAGAAATCATGGTCTTTGCTCTTCCCCAGCAGATAAACTTACATTCTAATGTTGACACTCAAAGAAGTTGCTAAATAACAAGGTCATATACACTATATCCTGTCTTAGGACAAACAAACAGGAAAATTACCCGTTGCACAAAGGAAAAAACCCAACTTCCTACAGTCATTTAGTTTACATTTCCTTTAAATTTTCACATTAACTGTGTTTGCACAATAATTTATATTACACGTGATACAAAATATTGCTATTATAGAGTAGTTCAAACAGCTATTTTTCAAAAAAGTTGTATTTATAGGAATTAATACACCTTATTTTTGCTGAGCCTAAATATAAAAGACAGTTGATATATAAAACTTATGTTCTTTTTATTTTGGGGGTTTGTTTATATATTTAGTTAGTTTTTACATTATAAAGTCAAAAGATTCGTATCGCTTGAGTGAAGCTGCAAGAACTGCACACATTCTTTTGGTATTCAGTGGCCTTCCATCCAAATTTCACTCCTCGCAGCATCCTGTAAGAACCTCTGGGGATATGCAGAGACACAAGTCTTACATAACACTAACTGCATTACAAACACAGGAAATTCAGCTTCACGTGTAAAAAGGAACAAAGAACATAACAATACAGTACTTCACTCCATTCCAAGAGCTAACAGTCTGTTGTAACTCTAAAGTGATGTATGTCATACATACCTGGTAGCTCCCTAGCAAATTAAATAAGTCATCTTACAACCAATATTATATTTACGATTATATAGTTCAGACCCAAGTGTTAGTTGCTATAAAAATATTTTTTAAAGCAGAATAATATTCCTTGAACTTTTATTGTTTACACACTGTTGGCCATGCTGAAGTCTATAGCAAATGAATATTCTTTCTTTTAAATAGAAAACAAAGTTTGTTCTCTCAACAAGAACATACATACCTGTCGATAGAATTTCTCATACAGAGGATTTGCACTTGATAGCTGTAAAAGAGAAAGAGAGATAAAATTAACCCTGAAGATTTCCATTTCAATTCCCCTCTCCCTGGATAAAGAAAGATGTTAAACACTTTAATGGTCTTTAAAGACGCATTAAGCATTTATATAATTCTATTTATTCTGTAACACAATGGGGACTATGACAGCTCTTGATGCTGTAACTTTTGGAAGACTAACTTCTTGTTTTTAAGTCAGTGATACTAACCACTATCAGATTACTATCAGGTCACCAGCTTAGGCAGTAGGAAACAAGAATTCTTAAGCGAGTCCATCTACAGGCAAAAGAAGAAACCTGAAACGGTACAGGCTAGGAAGTACTCTCTAATGAGTACAAAGCCATGTAATTTTATTTTGTTATCCACTGCATAATTCTTTAGAATTCAGAGTCATATGCAACTCGTCTGTACAATTTTCGGGTATTCAAATTAACTCCTGCATTCACAACTAACTCCACAGCAGTGGTACCAAATTAAGAGAGAGTAAAAAATTAACTTTGTTTTTTGTAACTTGAATCCTTGCCAGTGGTAACTTCTACCTGATATTCCACTGCCTCCTACCAGACATTCAGTGCTCACCTAAACTGAGGTGGACAAAGATAAAATAGCTTCTTTGGAAAAGGCCCTTTCTTTATGAATTTGTTTTTAAGCGATTCTTAAAAACTCTAAAAAAGCCCAAGGCCTGAAACCATGCAAAACCTGGTGTCTTGGCCTACATCAAATACCCTTGCCCAAGAGATTCCCAAGAAGTGGATGGTTAGGGTTACCTCTCTTCCCTGACGTAAAACCAAGCACAAAATCAGATACCATTTTCATGAAGCGCACGTTGCCTAAACCAAAGATTGTGTGCATGACTGGGTGCATTTATGCAGAGGCTAACCCTAGAATTACCACTATGTGTTGCCCTGGCAAGCCCTGCTGGAACAACTGAGCATAATGCAAGTTAATCACACAACACATACTAAAATAAAAAACACAGAGCCACATAACTTTGAATATCACCCAAAACCCAGAATTCTCTCCCTTAAGAGGAATATGATTTTAAACTCCAGGATTTACAGACCTTTGTACAAAGTGAATCCAATAAGGTAGCTTCCTTGGCTTTAAAATTTAGAAATTTACATTGAAATACGGAAACCCAACAGTATTCTAAATGTTGTCAATCATACAGTTGTAGAAAACACCTTACTATAGCATGTACACATGGTGACAGCTGAAATGAAACCGCATACATTTTCCTAGCAACAGCTAATGCAGTTGCTCTTTTGGCCAAGCTTAGATGTTCACAGATGCTGATTATCGAAGAATATAAAGCACGGAAGTTTGCTAGAAATTAGGGGTTCAGTGTGATACTGCACGGTTTCTGTAGTTGAGCAGAATTATCAGAACACCCTGAAACAGAAATTACCGAGAACAGCTAGAAATAATAGGAAAACCTTCATTTGGACCTTGACATATGCTTGTTCAGCAAGTATGCTGCTCTAGAGACACCCAGTTTCTTCTAAGAGCCACAGGGCATTTCTGATTCTCCACTTGTTTCTTGGGTGAATTTTGGTTGGTTGGTTTTGGCTGGGGTTTTTTGGAGGGAGAGTGACGATGGGAGGGTCTGGTGATTTTTGTTTTGTTGGTGGGTGGGTGGGTAATGACTCTCACATAGACAGACATTAAATATTACCTATGCTGGGAAACCATCATCAGTATTCCCTGCAATACCTCCATGCAATACCACAGCTTAAACTTGCTCTGGCTTCGCTCTGGTACCCCAAGATTTTTATTATTTCAGCCATCAACTAAGCAGATGTTTACACATCCCTTAAAATAGCCTGATGAAATATATTCAAGTTTTGCCAGACCTCTGACTACTGTAACACCAATATAACAAACGCTTTCAATCACTTCCCAGCATGCTCCAAAACATACTTTATTTTCTTAGCTAAACCTCAAATGCTGTGCTTACCAACTCAGCTACACTTTGTAGAGCAATCTAGAGGGACAGTTCTAAAGGTTCAAGTGTTTTACTTACTACGTATTACTTCATTATAATGTAAAAATATAGAACACAATCAAATTAAAGCTACAAGCAGAAAACTAGGACAGAGTTGGCCAGCGCATCCGCTACAAGTATCAATTCTTATGCATCATCCTTCTTGCCCAATACCACCCTTTGTTCAGCCAAATGTTTCGTTATTACAGCCAAACTGATCATTGTCACTCCTGGACAGGAAACACTGTGCTTAAGTCCTGCAATGAAAGACCAAATGCAAAACAATCTTTTCATTCAGTACTCAGAGTACAAGCCAGTAATTCTTATTTATTTCATTAGTGTTTCCAATATTCATTTTAAAATCAGTATCATTGCAGTAACTGGAATTTCCTGTGATGCCAAATAAAATAATAGCAGGTAAAAAAGTTCCCCAGACTATTTTACTAGTAACAGACTTGGTTTTCTTTCAAAGTATACCCCACAATAAAACAACAGATACAAATATAATCTAGGATAAGCAAAAAGTACTGCTCAACATCTTTCAAAGTGGTGCTGTAGAATTTACCTGGCAAAATTGTTTTTATGGGACTTGTAACAACCAATTGTAGAGAGTAAACTCAAGTTGTTTTCAATGCAAAAAGGAAGGAGGAAGGGAGAAAAGGTCAGATTCCACAGCATATAAAAATAGAAATACAGTATTAAGATTCCATTTAGAATTTATCACTTCATAAGATTAACGTCTGCTCTAGTAATTACAACCTTTCGTTACAAACCTATGAACTTTAGCATATTAACCTAGGAAATAAAAAACACCTTCAGGGTCACCTGTCTTTTTCATCTTCTGTTGTCAATCAAGCCTTTATATCCCCATGTTTTCATCCCTCTGGCACATGCACATTTAGATGTAACAAGATACTATTCCCAGTCTGTCCACCCCAGCCATCCACAACCTTCCTTCTCAGAAAATGGTTTAAAAACAAACAAACATAAAGTTGTCAATTGAGAAAAACAATAACAACTTCCCATTTGAACCCAAATGAGATAGAAGGGGAGAAACAAGCTATTTATCTTGATTAAAATTCAAAATACTCTATTTTATCATGACTAGCTCTAGGATTCATTTTAAGAGTTTCCAAGCCAAAAGACACAATGTGGTCATAAGCAATCTTCACGTACTCAGACAGGCAAAAAACAGGTAAGTTTAAGGCAAGCAGGTTTTCTTACAATGCCGTTTCCAAACAATAAACAGCTTGTCCCTTTTTCCCCCTACTGAACTTCTCACCTGAAGTGTTTCACAGCAAAGCTTCCTACCACTTCCCATTAGAGAACCAAGCATGTCTCCTACAGCACTAGCAAAAGTAAAGGTAAGAAAACATTTACTGTAAATTCATACAAAAATATTACCAAGTACTTCAAAATTCAGCACTTGCATTCCCATTGAAGAGTTGAAAACAAAACTGAACACAAAACCTCTGCCATCATCCCTCTGCGTAGACTGTCACCATGTAATTAAGAGAATGGTTCAATTTAATTTTCAAATCGCTACAGGAAACCTCCATCATCTTCTAATCAGTACTGAACAAAGCCTATATACCATGAAAGAGTAGCTTCACTGCCTTTTTAGATGCAGCTACTCTCTAACATGGTTGATGCAGTATCAATTAAAAAAACAAGCCTGAGTTCTATCTGCTTCAGCGGCAGTCAGCCCCCTCTATACACCAGGTTAAACACACACACACACTCAAGATTTCCTCACCTTTCATGGAGGACAGAAAGAGGAACAACAGATTTCTCACTCCAGTAAAAAGAACAAACTAAGATGTTAATTTTACCATTTTGCTGATCCCTTAAAAAAAAAATATTAAAAAACCAGACATTTGCCAGAGTCCTCACAAGATTTGGTTCTACATTATATATAACATGTATTACCATGACAGTATCATTCATACCGTAAGTATTTGCAACTTATGTATTCCAGTAGGAAGACATCAAATGCATGCATTGCCAGGATTAACAAGTATCTATCTAGCTTAGCCTCAGTTGTAATATTTGATGCTTCCCTTCAACGACAAAGCACGGTGTTCTGGACTCCGTGACACAACGCTGAAGTTTAAACTGAGACCTGCAGCTAGTTAGGATACAAATTTTACACAACTGTCTTGTTGTGCAGCTATAACTGCTTTAAGACCACTACTACATTTTTCACAAAAAGCATTTCAGGACACCAGGAAAACAAACACAAAAAGTTATTTTCCTATTCTCCTCAAGTATTTCTTTACAGTCCTTCCCCGAACCGTGGGCTTTCCCTTCAATCACATATAGGCACGTTTTTCAGAATACACAAGTTCAATTTTCAAGAGCAACAATAAGTTATCACACCAGCTTTCAAAAACGCTGTCTTCCCACTCTCAACATGCATTTTCCGCACCTTCAGTTTCCTGTTCTTCCTCCCTAAATGAAATAGGCCAGATAAGCAACCGTCCTTCGAAGGTAAAAAACACAACTCCTCACGTTGGCTTATAGCTTAATTTGAGTTTTCTGACATCAGATGACAATTTGTGAGATAGGAACAGTTCCTTCTCATTGACTTTGCTAGCTTGTTTCCAAACGAAAGGCAACCACAACAAAACATTCCCATGGTTGAAATTTCCTTAGAAGTTCTCTATTAAATTCAGTTATGCTCAGACCATAACACTTGCTGAGCAAATACAAGTGGCAACAAGATGTTGCAGAATGGGTTCAAAATGGGAAATAAAAGATACTTCAGATTATTACTAAACTGGGGGGAGGAGGGGAAGGTTAATCACCTTCAGTTTGCAATGTTCTTTCAAGCATGCATGGTGTAATAAATTTCACTACAGCTACATGGTCCTGAAATATTTGTACTGATCAGTCAACTGAATACAGTTAGCACCAAAAAGTCTCAAATTAGTTAAGCAGTGTTTCGATATTCAAATAAAGGATGTCCAGCCCTCTCAGACACTGCAGCTGCAGAGTCATCTGAAAATACCCTAGTTTCACTTGGAAACACCCTACTTCCTAGCCATATTAAATCACAGTTAAACCAAACAGGGGAAGGGGAAAATAAAACCTGACACAATTGTGAGCTTGACTGCAAGTTAATATGCCTCTTATTCTCTGCATGTAGGTACAACAGAAAGTGCTGATCTCATCCTTTTTATTGCTGGTGTTCGTAACTGATCTAACTGCAGCTGGTAACTGTACCCCCACCCCCTACACTGTCTTTTTCACTTCCTCATGCTCATCTGAGCAGATTTAGAACATGTAACTATTTGTTGTAACTTTTCATAACACTGAAATTCCAGAAGTTAGAACCTACAGTGAAGAAATCATCTTTAGGCTGCATGACTTTCTAAGACGGTTCTCACGCAATGCGAGAAGAAAAAAATACACAAAAAATAAATCCCCACACAAACTGTCAACAACAACAGAAATAGCTTCCTCAATTTAACCACTGGTGGAAAGCTGTAGTCACAAAGGCTTAAAGGATACTGGCAATTTTTCTGCTTGTGTCAACATTATCACGTTTGTATTTAGTCCCCCTTCCATGTGACCAAAAAAATGTAAATTCTACAAAGAAAGGATTACACAGCCTGTAAGCAATAATGTCTTGCTGTAGAACACACCAGAGCGGACACTCCTCCCCTCTCCCCAAATAACGAGCCTTTAGACCAACAGAATTAAGGCTGCTGGTCTAGGAAATCTTCTTTTCTCTTCAGTAAGGGGATGTTTTAAACCTTTTTCTTTTGCTTCAACACTGCTGAAAAAAAGAGACACAGAAAAGGCTAACCTAGTATTTTTTAGTATTAAAGCAAGCTTTCACAGAAGGTGCTGTACTTCATAACTATACCTTCAGACCTTTAAAGACACGCTCATTATTTACATTCTCTACATATTTGAAGTTTGTCTTTTCACAGAACTATCCTCCTTCCTTTCCTTGAAACATGATTTTCTCAAAAGTCAACTACGTGAGTGACTGCAAATCAAGCCGCCTTGCTGCCAAATTTTAAGTTTACTTCTACATGATTAAGTGATGCACGTTTATTGACCAGCTTTACTTTCTGTAAACATGACAAATGATGATCAGATGGAAGCATCCCAAGCCAGGAGCCTGTGCACCAACAGGCCTGCCTCCAGCTTGTGGCAGGTAGGAATGCAAGTTTCTCACGTCACCGCTAAATGAAACAAAAAAGTACCAGAAAGTGCAGTTTATGAGCTATGAAATCTCTAGACGCAGCCCTGAAGTATACAAGAACTTGCACGAAGCCATGCTACTACCACCGAGGAAAAAATCCCAGCGGCAAAGGCTTGGCAAAGGGAGATCCCCGAGCACCACAGGTGCCAAGGGGTCTGCAGGTGCTCAGACCCCCGCCCGCAAAGCCCTTCACCATGGGCAGCACGCAGAAACGGCGTCCCCGCACCGCGGGGCCCACAGGGGGACAGGTACGATGACTTCCAAGCCAGACCTTCGGAGTTACGTTTCTGTTCCGACAAGAACCAGGCTCCCCCGGGCCGCCCCTCCGGCAGGCTGCCCGCTCCCCGGCCGCCCCCCGGGCCCGCTGCCGCGCCCCGCACAGGCTCCTCACCGGCCCCCGCCCGCAGCCAGCGCGCCCCTCGCTCCCAGGCCGCCCCCTGCCTCCCCAGCCCGGGGGGCGGCATTTTTGTGGTAATGGTGTCGATTTTTTTTTTAATAGTTGTGTAAACCAGGCGCCCTGTGCTTTTACGGAAGACAAAAGGCCAAGAGCGACTACAACCGCCGCAGCCCGGACCCCCGTGGGCTGCCCACCCGGAGGGCCGCTCCCCGGCGGCGGGGGGGGCCGCGGCCGTGCCCCGCTCAGCGGCACCTGCGGCCGGGCGGGCTCCCTGCGCGGCCAGGGGCTGCCTGCCCGCCCCGCCACCGCGGCGCCCCTGCCCCAGCCGCGCTTCAGCCGCCACCTGACAGCGCCGGTCGGCCGTTAGCGCGGCGGGGCAGGGCTGAGGGGCGGCGGCGGCCACACAAAGCCGCGCCGCCCGGGGGCCCGCCGGGCTGCACCGAGCCGCTCCGCCACCGCCCGGGCCCCGCTGCTGTCCCGAGCACCCCCCGCCCCAGCCCCGGGAGGCGCCGGGCCTCGCAGCCGGCCGGCAGAGGGAGACGAGCGGCGGGCAGGAGCGGGGAGCCCCCGCGCCCGCGGCGGGAGGTACCTGTGTCAGGGAGAGGTGGGCGGCCATGCTGCTTCCATCATGCACCGGCCGGGCCGCAGGAAGGACGCGCCGCGGCCCCGGCACCCGCGGCCCAACTTCGGCAACTTCCCTAGCCGGCCCCGGCCAAAACCCGGCACCGGATCCGCGCCCGCCGACGGCCGGAGCCGGAGCCCGCCCCGCCACGGCGCGCGGCAGCGGGGGCCGCCAGCAAAACCGGGCGCCGGAGCCGGAGCCCGCGCCAGGCAGCTGCAGCAAAAACCCGGAGCCGGAGCCCTCGGCCCGATGCGGCGCCCAACGCTGCCGGCACCTCGCCCTTGTCTGCCCCGCTGTCGGCCCTGCCCCTGCCGGAGGGGCTCGGGGCGTTCCGGGTCAGCCGAGGCACGGGCGGGGGAGGGCCCGACCCGGAGGTGTCAGGGCTGGGCTGGGCTGGGCTGTACGGGGGCTGGGCCGCCCGGGAGGAAGCGGCGGGTGGACCCCTCCGGCTGGGCAGCAGCGAGGGGCAGCCCGGGCTCTGGGCTCTGCCGCTGGCCGCCCCGCTCACAGGGAGCTGCAGGCCTGGGGCGTGCGGCCTGCCCCTGCCAGGCCCTGCCGGCGGGCCCTCGGGAGGGGGATGCAGAAGACAGGCAACGGGCAGCCCTTGCCACAGGAGAAACCCTCAGACAGGACAGGGGGCAAGAGGAGCCAGCTGCAGTGGGAAGCAAATTGTACCGTGTTCTCCTAACACATAACAAACAGTTGTGTACAAACAGGCTGTGAGCAGTACTCGTGCCACCGCTTACTCCTGCTCTTCCTCCCGCTTAGGGCTCCGGCTTGGCCCAGGCAAACCTCCCTGTTCTGCCAGGGAACAGGAGGGCACCGGCGGCTCCTGTACCTGCTCATTCCCACCCACGGGCTGTTCCAGCCGCTCTTCTGAGCATTTTGCACCACCACATCGTCCATGTCACCGTGGGCGCAGGGAAACATGGCTATTTCTTTACTTTACCCCAAGGTGGATTAGGCACAAATTTAAACTTGAAAAACACATTCAGACCAACAAGAGGAAATTACCTGGAGTCATACTTGATTATTGGAAAGGTTTCACAATGCGCTTTGGTGTCTTTCACTGTTTTTAATTTGCTACCACTCTGCATATTTTTGTCTTCAGCTTGGTTTCATGCCTGTGCTAATGCTCACGCCCCACCTCTGCATCCCATCATTCCTCAGCTGGCAGTCATTCTGAGCTGCTATTTCTCATCATCTGTCACGAAACATGTGGGATCACTCCTTCCCACCTATTCTCTAATAAAGGTTTTATAGAAGCTCTGCTTTACCGACCTGTTTCTCAGTCATTTCAGCAAGAAAAAGCAGATATGGAGGGGAAGAATATAAAAAGAAAACACAATAAATATAAAAATATTCACATACTCATTGTCATGCCTCTATTTCACCTCACACTCATTTCCTACTAAGTAAAATCCCTAGAAAACAGCACAGGCAATTATATTTCTAGGTTGATTTTTTGTCTTCTTTGATTAAAATTGGAATACTATCCCACAATAATTAATACTTGGAAATTAAACCAGAAGATTGTAAAACTATAGCTGTGTCTCCTGGGGACAGCAATATTTGAGTCTGTTAGTATTTGGGAGGTGGTCCCTCAGTAGAGGTTTGAAGGGCCTGGGTTTCTGTTAGCTGCCATGACCTCACGTGGATGCCCTTTGCTCTCCCAGTTGTTTTCTTCTCTCAGTCTCCTCTCCCTGGGCGAGGAGAACAGCTACTGCTTGGTAACGGCCTCTCAGGAGAGAGGCTACGCCCAGGGTGGTGTTTTCTCATTGCAAATAGAAGGAAAATGCAAAACCGGGTAATGGGACCTGGCTCTGGAGTTAGAGGCTTGATGTTGAGAGTTGTTGTGAGCAGGATTTTGTGGGCAGGCTGTCTGACTCAGCAGATGTGTTCTGGCTGCTGCTTCCTTTCCCTCTGCTGGGTATTGATCATCAAGCGTTTCCCATCTGGTCCAGGACTAGACCCACAGCTGCAGCGAGGCTACTGAAATAAGGGTGTTGAGTCAAGGAACACCAGGGACTTGTATAGGTACTCGCCTCTCCCATGAGAGCCCTTCAAACAGGGCAGCCTCACCCGGAGCACGATTAAAGGTCTCATGTTCCCTCTGAGCAGATGGGACCTCTGTCCAGGAGGTACGCTTGCTCTGGCCAAATGACTGCCCCTGCCAGCCTGACCTTCCTGAAGTCTCTGAGTTAAAAAATAAACGCAACAAACCCCACCATTTTGCTTCCTCAAACTGTGAGGTGCACAGCAGTCTGCTGATGCGGAGAGCCTTTTCATACTGCTGTTGAGCTCTCCTAAGCAGCAGCAGCAGCGGACTATGAGTTGCACTTGCTGCTTAGGAACTAGCAGGCAGTGCCAGGAATGTGGTTTATGTACCTTCACACCCTGGCCACGCATATAGCACACCTGGCTCCTCTGAGAGGTGGATGGACTTTCAAAACACACAGTCATCATGCATGACCACTCTGTCCACAGTCAAGAGTGCAAGAGTCACTTACCGTAACCACTGGGGCCTCTGCAAATTAAAATAATAATGACTTCCATTCAGTCAATGCTGGATTGGTGAGGTCATGAGGATCTTTTGCTGTTGTTGAGTATTCTGTGCCTCCCACAGACAAACATTGTCCTGGATGCCTCCAGCCACCTGAGTTAAAACAGCTAGCTCACAGCCTCAGACATCTCTAGGACAATTACAACAGTACTTGCCAGCCAGCTGACAATAAACTGTTACACTGCAGATTTGTATGAATCTAGAATGGCAGTTCTCAGAAGGAAATAGGTATCTGCATCTAAGCTGGAATTGAAATGTCATCACCTGGCATAGGGTCATAAAACTGGACTTCATACTTATTTTCTGTCAAGAGAAGAATTAGGGTTAATAAAATTTACCCTGAAACGGTTGGCAGGCTTGCAAAACAATGCCCTCCAACTACTTTCTTGGCTTAGACATGAGCAGCTCACTAGGGCTTGGCTAGGATGGAGGAGCTCCAGACATCTGGAACTAGGAGGCTTACTAAATGTACCTCTCCCCTTACTTGCTCCTCAGTGGAAACCCTGTTTCTCTGTTTCTCCCATTGCTGATTCCATGAATCTTGCCCTTTTGCATATCTCCTGAACTGAGAATTGTGTAAACGTTGAGGGCATGGTGGGACTGTGTGCTGGGTTTTTGGGAAAGCTTGTTAAGAACTTAAAGAAATTCAAAAGGTCCATGAACTAGGTAAAACAATTTAAATTAACGGTTTCATTTTATACCTTCTCACATTCAGTATGAATTCTCCCACCAGAAATATGTTTATCTGTAATCTGCTCTGTAATAACTGCTATAAGTTGAGCTATTTGTCCTAAGATCCTCTAGTACGGGACACTTCTGATAACAAAAGGACAAGAACAGCATTAGCATGCTATTATTTGTAAGTATAATAGGATTTTCTATTATTCTAAGTACTGACATTTGTCAAATGGGTACCAGATCTCAGTGTTCTTTACTTCGTTAAAAGTACAATGCACAAGGTTAAGCCTACATTGGACAAACAAGTGACTACTTGTCAATCAAAACTTGTCAAATGGCTTGTGAAGAATGGAGCTTGCATCAATGTAGCTACAATGACAACAGCATAACCGTTTTGGTGCAAGTGCCCATTGTAAGGTTCTGTGTAAGTATATAAAGTGACTTGTTCTAGTACAGTTGACTGGGATTTGAAACCTGTGCTGCAGCCAGACAGCGTGGAAAGGCCTTACACAAGTCAGAATCAGATACTAATGACTTCTGTGTTTTATAAATCTCTTATGATCACCAAGTATCTTTGTTAGTAAAGCTAACACCATTTTAATCATATCCACTGGTCTCCCTGGAAATAACATCTTAAGTGTTCATCCCTTCCTTTATCATAGCTTTGTTTACATCGGCACACAGGAAGCCCATTATTTTTTTTTCCAAAACAACACTTTGGCATTTAGTATGACTTGTTCTGCTCGTTCTAGGAAAAGTATTATTACAACCCATGAACGCTTATGAGGCCAACTAGAGGAATGACTCACTTCTGCCTTCTGCATACCTGAACATGAAATGATGTACCCAGCTTTCTGGAATTTCAGTGCAAAACAGATTAGTAACTCCAGTATTACACACACAGAACTAAGGATCTAATTGTCAGAAGGATTAAACCATTTTGAATTTTAGTGAAAAAAAGGAACCATATGCACGAACACACAAAATCCTGGCAAAAAAAGAATTACTAGTCTACAATCAAAGAATGAAATGCAAGGGAACAGGCTCACAGGTAAACAGAGACTGATGTTGCACAGGTTTCAGAAAGCCAAGCAACAGCCGTGCTCCTACTACAAAACAGCGTTTTCCCACATTTAGATTATTGAGAGATCCCTACTGAGAAATGAGGAAGATCATCATACAAAACTTTGATGACCTTTTGGACTGAAGGTACCTTTTATCAGAAATCTCAGAGTACTTTCCAGGACTAGTGACACAAGTTGTTTTAGGAAGTCACAACTGCAGGCATGCCTTTTACTAGAAATACACCCCAGGATATGCTTTATGTGCTCTTTACTAGGATATTAAGGCATGTTTCTTCATCTGAACAGTGGTTTCTGTTCAGATGTTCAGAAATACTTGAATATATCTGAATTTAATTTCTTCAACTGGCAGTCTTATGTCACATAGAAACAAAGTACATTATGCAACAATTGTACCTCTTTGTTTTTGTAAAATGATGTAATTTATATTGCACTTATTCAGAATCCCAAAGGACAAACTGTTTTTGAGCTGTGATAATTAGAAAGAACAATCTTGAATTTTTATTAAGAGATTGGAATGTTACAGTTGATAATAACCTGAATAAGGCTTGAGTAAATCTCTCCAAAACATTTGATGGAAGAGTTGCAAATTTAAAATGCAGCACTACAGACCCATCTATAACATTTTAAAACATACACAATTTATCTTTTCATTAAGACTATTAAGCATATTTTCTCCAACTAGTTTGTACGAGCCAGTTTCACGGGGCTGTACCTCATGCCCCAAAAGAATTAGAGGAAATGTGTATATAAATATATATGTATACACACACACACACACAAAAGGTCATTTTGACATTTTTGTAAACTAGAAAGGTGACACCACAGCAGAGTGACATTTTTCACATAGGATTTAATTTTTAATTCAAGATCATAGTTGAAACCCAGAAAAATCTTCAATAGGCACTAATCTGACATGATGTCCAGCTAATATAGCAGTTGGAGATTTAGCTGTTCCTTGTACAGCTTAATATATGTTCTGACAGAAATAGAACAAGCAATTTATACCACTGCTGAAACAGCAACAGTCTTCATTATAAATTAAACACATCAGTATTGTAATGTCTACCTGAAAGGAAGTTGCAGTGAGGTGGATGTTGCCGTCTTCTCCCAAGTAACAAGTGATAAGATAAGAGGAAATGGCCTCAAGTTGCATCAGGGGAGGTTTAGGTTGGATATTAGGAAAAAATTCTTCACAAAAAGGGCTGTCAAGCACTGGAACAGACTGCCCAGGGATGTGGTGGAGTCACCATCCCTGGAGGTATTTAAAAGACATGTAGATGTGGCACATAGGGACATGGTTTAGTGGTGGACTTGGCATTGCCAGGTTAACGGTTGGACTTCATTTTAAAGGTCTTCTCCAAACTAAACGATTCTATGATTTGACCGAAATGATGGAACTAACATGTTTACGAAGTGGTGGGCAGAAAGGCTTCTACCAACAGTTTCTTCTGTTCCTTTTTTCTTTAGTTATGTTGTCTATACTATAAATCCAGGGAATGCATGGCTCACCTTTCTAAAACAAGTCTATTACATTTTAAGTAAATAGAAAAAATAAAAATAAAAAAGTCTACACACTGAATTCAGAGCATTCCCCGAACCTCAAGCTAATTCACTCTGCACTTCACAAAGGTTATTAATTCATTTCAGAATTATAAGACATGTGAAGTAATTAGGCAAAAGAGCATGTTATTGACCATTTGAATTTTTTTCTTTTCATGAATTGATTTGTCTTTAAGACAAACTCATGACAATTTATGGCATGATGCCATTTTTATGGCATTACTGTAAATCTTGATACTAGCAAGTGTTTCTCCTTGAGACTTTCCTTTTTCTCAATTTTCTTTCATTTTCATCTAGTCTTAATTACAATCATAACAATGGTTTGGAAATTATGAAAATAAAATAACACTGATGCAATAATGTTGGTCATAAGTCCCAAACCCCAGTAACTTTCCCAAATCACAGTAACTACTACCTACAACCTAGTCTTCAAGGTGAGCAGTGACACTTGTGTGGCACTAACACAGCAAAACACTTAAACCACACATTTAAATTCATCCTTATTCAGGACCCCACAATAGTCACATTTCGTTTTACACTAGTAGTTAAAAACATTCCTAAATTTAAATCATATTCTGCTTGATTTCAGCAATAACCGCTCTCATGTGTGTGAACTACAGTGGGAAGCCCACTGGTGACAGAACAGAGACCGCAGCTGGGTTATGGCACTGTGACTGCCAAAGGTGCTGTGAGGAGCTGACTGAAAAGCCTTAATAGTGGAAAATCAATTCCATTTGAACAAGTGTTAATGATTTTGCCCTCAGAGTAAACAAGGAAGGATGACATGATTGGACCATGAAAATGGTACTAAAATATGTGTTTTGACACCTTTGTTTCTATGGGGAAGATCACAAATTATAGACAAATCTAGTGAGAAGCAAGAGCAAAGCATTACTTGGGTGCATCTGTATCAGTCCTGTGTGCTGTAAAGGAGACGGCAGGCTGCACTTTGTGAAAGCTATCAGATACCATATTGCAGCATTCTTTCTGCAGACAAGGCATTTGGTGTGAGTCTGTAGGAACTTCTACAGATACTCTTTTTGCGGCACTCCCCCTTTGCAGAACCACAATCCTGCTGTATGTCCACAAATAAGAAACCACCATGTGGGATTATTTTTGATTTACAGCTCTGTAGCAGGGAGAGGAATCTGTCCTGTTACTCGGCCAACTATTGCACAACACCAGCAGGCAAAATGTTCCTTTAAGTGCAAAACATATAATCCCACTGGTGTCAACATGTAAGATGGAGGAACGTTGCCTTAAAACCTCTTTGTTTTCTGGACTCCTTAATTATTGACATGTAATTAAATTGTTTCATTCTCCTACATCAGTTTAGTACTATCTATATCAGTAATGTAACTTGTCCAATGAGATAGCACCTAAAATATTTTCCTTTATGAAAAATGTTTTAAATACATACAATAAGTATCACTGCTAAATATCAAAGACTGAATGTTATCTCATTGCTGTAAAGTATGGATACAGTGAATAATTCACAATTTAACATATGTTCTCATTTAGTTGCACACACAATGCAATTGAAACATGAAGTATCCTTACAGATGACCAAATTATTTGATTAATGACTGATTTGTTTTCTGGTTTTGGGTTTTTTGGGGTTTTTTGTTTTTTTTTTTAAGATTAAGTTGCAGAAGTAATGCAGCAGAGGTTCAGCCTTGATGGAACTAAGGTGTGCACATGACTGATCAGATGCAAAAGAGCATTAACAGAATTTGAATTCCATCAGCTGACAAGGATTTGCCTGCCTCTGTGTCACCTTATGTTTCCTATTATCTGTAATAAAAGATATTTCATCAGCTTCAGCTATTGTGTTCAAGAGGTGTAGCTACAAAAGTCTGGTGACCATTCATAAAAAAAGCTTCTTCAAGTTTTAGTAGCAATTAAAGCAGCCCTGGAAAATACTTCCAGTGTGACTATGAACGTGAAAACTGCATCATGGATTTCAGTAGTTTCACAACAGCTTTTCAGACTTGCTCTGTGCACATATAAAATTACATTTAAATATTCTGGCCTTAAGAATGCACTCCAGAATCTGAAAGACAAGCCAAGTAAACTCCCGCTGTTATTGGTAATATTAATTTAAATGAGATACGCAAAAGTTGAGAAACAATTGAAGAATGCATCGGTATATTTATACGTAAATATCTATATCAGATTACAAAATTACTGATGATGATGCACAAGTATCAAACCAGTCAGATTTTTCTGATTCCCATATCAGTTTAATTTGTGTAAACATGACACACAAATTTGTCCTTCTTTAGAAAGACAAATCCCCCAAGGTGCTCACAAGACGACTAGATATGATGTATAAAAATGACACATAAGAACCCTGAGATCCAAAGGAGAAAAGTATGGACGTTTTAGGTATATGACAGAGTAAGAAGCCATATAAGCTAGATAAGATCTGATAGCTAGCTGAGTGTTGCAGAAACAGAGGATATATTCTTCCTAAAAGAATCTCTGTGACTCAAAAGGCATTTAAACTGCATCCAAAACTGAAACATCCTTGATTGTCAGTCTCTTCCTGTTTACTGGGGAGATATAATTTGTTCCGGCTCAAATCAAGTTTACTCTAGTGATTTTCCTTAGAGATATATTTGTAAAATATGATTTAATTTCTGTCTCCTTTCCTTGTGATAGCATTAGATGACAGTAAATTACATATATACAGACAAGCATGAGAAAAAAATACTTCAAAATCATCAGTAGAGATATTTAGTTAACTGTAAAATGAATATATAGTTTAGTTACTTAATTTAACTTCAATTCTCCTAAGCAGGGAATAAATCCTAAGCTAAAAAATAGCTGCGGGTCCCCTACATGGGAACGCAGAACAAATCCATTAGCTAGATGGCACAAGTGTCAGCCCCAAAATACAAACCATACAGTTACCTTGTCAAGATCAAGGTCAAGAAAACCTACATTGTTGTATTTCTAAATACAGGTATCTGCTGTTTATTATTGCTTTTCAGTATCCTTATTTTTGTAGTTGGGATTCTCAGGTATGCAAAATACCTGTTAACACTACACAGCTAAAGTTTGTGACAGGGCTGGATGTTATCACAAAGTTTACTATATTCAAATAAAAGTCAAGATAATATCTAATTCTTTTAATTTCAAATCCCTTCTTCCGGTATAAGGAGTTCCTACAATCACAATTAAAAAATCTACAGTTATCTTGAATACAGGATTGAGACTTGTGTTTACAGAATAATTTAAAAGATTAATTGAGTTACCAACATTGTCACACAGACACAGGCTTTGAAAAACACTGGTATGATAGATCTCTGTCTTTTCCAAAAATAAAGCACAGGAAACAAAGCTGATATGCATGGCATCTCAGAAGAGTAGTTACTAATTAAAAGAACAAGATAGAAGACTGAGGGGTGGCGGTGAAGTATCTTTGGGGGTTTTAACTATTGTTATTATATGCATTGGACAGCAAATTGGAGCAATTCCTATCGCCAGGTTTTCTTTGCTGCCAGCTAGTCTTGAAAGGAGAAAAGTATAAAAAATTGCTTCAGGACGTGGATGAGGAAACTTGATCAAAGTCTCTGACAGAAGAACAGAAGCTTCATCATTTCCCTGAATTTCTGAATCACTTAATAAGTATGTTTCCAGTCAGGTAATTGGGAATTACTGTATTTTTAATCTCATTCCTACTTCCAGTACGGTAGAGGCAGGACAGGGGGCTTGGCCTATGTAACGACTGGCACAGATGAAAGCCAGCCAGATGGTATTAGTCTAAAAGAGTTATTGCCCAAAACATAGCACCTATGTCCTTGGCAGATTCTAAGAAGAGCAGAGAATATCTTTCTCTCCCCTTTACCACTATGATACAGCTGAGTTTTTTACACATCTGTAGTTCTGTTGCCTGCCCTTATAGCTTTGTAATAACCTAAATTGTTCATATGAGAAAAGCATTTATTCTAACAAGATTCAAAAAGGCAAAATTTTGATCAGACTTTGTTTTTCTTTCATGTACCTCAATTTTGTAACATTGTTGAAATAATGTTTATCAATTCCTGTAGCTCTTTTACGATGGCTAATTGAAAAAGTAATACAACTTAATACTTGAGTAAGCAATGTAATATAAAGAACTACTTTTGATCGGATGAACAGGTTAAGTATATTACAAAAAGTAAAATTCCTAAAATTGTGGATATGCAAATTATGCATATATAATTATTTGATTAAATGAACTATGTCTGCTACTTCTAGTGGAAAAAAATATTTCCAAGCACCTCACTTAAGCTAATTTCATAATTAGGCTCTTCATGCACATTGAATAAGATCTGCCCAAACAATATAAATATCTATATTTGGTCAATGGTCTGTTCAAAATTTTCTATAAACTATATTACTTAAGTGAGATCCTCATCACCAGAGGATTCAAACTTTGCTGATAATGCAGACAGTCTGGGGTTTTGGCTGATGGGAAAACCTATAAAAAGGAAATAAAATAATCTAGAAAGAGAGCCTGTAACAATTTATCCCTCAAGCCTCTTGGCTGGTTTTAGATTTACCATTACTTCCATCACTGCATTATGTGAGCTAGATTTCCTTCATTCATACACAACTGCCCAACTGCTACCCAAGTCCATCATGTCAGTGTATTCCATGAAGAGAAGATGGTCTTATGTCAGTACCTACTGCTTGTAAAGAAATCTCTTCCATCTCCAGCCAGTGTGTTATTCAACAGCCACAACAGAGCTGCACAGTGCTGATGAGAGGGAAGTAATGTGTTCCACTGAAAACTGGACAAGGAAATGCCTAAAACTGCAAGCTGCCTGAAAGAGTAAAAGGAATTGAGTCAGCATTCTGGGGCAGGAAGGAATAGGGAGGGGTGGAACAAGCAGTATATTCTTCCAAAGAAAAGTATGTTCAAAGCAGATGACATACGAAAAAGGTAAGTGCTACTAGTATGCCATAAGTAATACAAAA